>NC_056746.1:404787378-405004878 GCF_019279795.1 Protopterus annectens
CATTGGTCAAGCTACAGACAATGATTACATTTCCTTTTTTAGCAAATATGCTTGTAAAATAACACAAACTGCTGAAAGGCATGGAAATTGAAGTTCTTTTTTGTATTTGCAAAGTCATTAGCTATATATATATATATATATACACACACACACATATATATACAGATATACATACACACACATACATACATATATATATATATATATATATATATATATATATATATATATATATACACACACATATATATATATATATATATATATATATATATATACATATTAGCAAAGCCATTTGGATAAAGTATGCAGGTGATAATCATGAGAGGTCTGAAGATACAGGGTGTTCTGAGTGAAATTTTGCAAAAGATTGTTTCATTTATCTGCAAATTCAATAACTGCTTTCTTTTTCCACTACTAACTTGAAGATCAGAAGTCTGTGGGTGCAAGCAATTAACCATTATAGGTCTGAACACAGTCTTAAGTGAACAGTACAGAAGGTACACCGTAATTAATGTTTAAAGATATATTGGCAAGTAGATGAGTGAAAAATAAAATGAAGCTTAAAACTGAGGGAAGTAAACAAGTTATACTAAGTTCATAGGTAAGTACTAGGCTAGCTGCCCTTGTGGGCCATTTTAAGCCTAACCAGTCCCCCTTTTTGCGTACAAATTAAACTACTTACTGCATTTGGTTACTGATTGGCCTTAACCATCCCATGGTCAATAATTATACATTGCCCCTAATGAGAACTGGGATCATACTACAGATGACTTGAGGGGACGTATGCATGGGATAAAGCACTTAGGCACTGCCTCTGCCTATTAGTAGAAGAGGAGGCAGTCCTGGGATAAATTTTCTGGTTCCTATCCTTAGATTCAATTTGTGCTTGGATATGAACAGGGATGAACTTTGTTTAATGTTGGATTTGGAGTCTGTTCCAGAGCAGCCGTATCCTCTGTAAGATATTTGTCCCTCAAAACTGTTCTGTTAATGTTGCAGAAGAGGTTTAGATCCTATGCCATATTTCTGATGTCACTGGACTTGCTGATGTGCAGCAAATTCATAAGTTTTGGGTCACGGGATGCCTTTGTACTCCAGACACAGGTCACCTCTTAGCAGTCTATAGATACACAGTATAGTGACAGGGCTTTGAGTCATCTATATAGGACATGTTGTTTAGGACTTGCATCCTTTTAGTAAGGTATCTCTGTGGGTGTTCCAGTGGTTGCATGTGTCTAGATAGATACATGCCAAAGGGGTATTATATTCAATGATTGGCCGAGGGCTAAGTAAAAGTGGGCAATGACATCCCTAGATCTAGACGCAATCCTTTTGCTCATAAGATGTATAATACAGGACAACTTTCTTACAGAAATGGACACATGGTGGTCAACAGTTACATTACTGCCCATACATGTTCCCAAATCCTAAACAACTGGGTTAACTCTTAACAGCATACTGCCAATGTGGCAGATTCCTGGGGTAGATGACTTCCCAAAGGATACAATAATGCATTTTTTGGCATTTAGTTTTAAGTCCATGATTTTCACACCAGTTATTTATTTGGAACAAAACTTCCTGTAGGATAGGAAGGCCATTTGGGGATTCAATGACTGCACCTAGCTTGCAGTCATCTGCAAACTAAGTCAGCCACAGCCTTTTTGTTATTAGCTTTTACTTCAGGAAGGTAAATGCCAAACAAGATAGGTCACAGTACAGAACCCTAAGGGAATCCACTGATGACTGATCGCTGTGAAAGTAACTTCCCCTATTTTGACTTCCTGCATCCTATCTATGAGAATGTTGGTAATTCAGTGGGTGATAATGGGGTTTATTCACAGTTTGAGCTTTTCTACTATGCCTGAGTGGGGAATACTGTTAAAACTTTTGGCCATGTCAAGGTATGTTGTGTGTACTGTTTTGCCTTCAGCTACTGCTTTGGAGACTTTTTCAAAAAAATTTCACCATGTTGAGTAAGCACAACCTGCCCTTGACGAATCAAGACTGAGATGGGTCCACAGTTTGGAGGTTCCCTATATCCTGACTGGTTAGTTCCATAAGTCTTTCCATGACTTTGCATATGAGGTTGGTCAGACTGATGGGTCTGCAATTTCCTGGGTCTGTTGAAGATCCTTGCTTATGCAGGGGAATGACTGCAGCTATTCTCCATTCCCTTGATACAAAACCTGTATGGTTTTACAACAAATAGTTGCCTCCCCAGGAATCTTATCACTTTAATGCACTGCACACTTTATTTAGTTAAAGGTAGCCAGTGCACTTTTTCTTATGGCTAAAAGTTAATGTTTACTGAAAGCATGCAAAGTGTTTTACACATCTGGGAAGGGAACAGAGATAATTACTGTAAGTGGAAACACAGTCTCTGACGTGTTTTATCATGCGTAACCTTAACTTCAGATTAGGTAATGTTTGTGGGTGCAGCCATCAATTTATGGGAAATGTTCCTATCTGGTGGGGTAAATTTTGCTTTTTGTTTTTGAGAATGGACATACCTTTATGTGTTTGTTCTAATTTGAAAGGGGATGGGGGTTCTGAAAATCTATTTAGTTTTTGTTTAGTGTGTCTTCACTGAAGCAAAAAGTCTTGAAAAACATGACACAGATTTAAATGGAGGAGTTAAGAAAACAACATAAGAGATCAGCCTGCCATATATTAATGTGTGCACATAAGCTAAATGCTGAAAATACACATTCAAAAGAACTGCCATGTTTAACAGTTGGGACTAATAGCTTTCTAGCATAATACCTACTCTGTCCATATTACAATGGAATGTTAAAGGCCTGAAAAATACAGACAAAAAGCAGAGTATTGAGTTATACTAATAAGCAAAGGGTGCAGATTATGTTGCAGTGATGCATTTGGACAAAAGTATGTAAATTTGAAAAAAATTCAAGGTGGATATTCAGCAGACTATCAGGGGCAAGGAAAAAGGGGAGCAATAGTACTGACTGTTAGACGGACTCCCAACAGTGATAAAAGAGGGAAACAAAATAATTGTAGATTTCTGGCTGAAAAAGATTATTGTCAGGGGAGGAAAATTACAATAACATATGGTACTTAATAGAATATTGGCAAAATATATTTTTAGCAAGGATTATTATTATTTACAGTAGGAGGTTGCAACTTTGTAACAGTGAAGATATATCAAGGTGACCTAGAAATGAAAATATAACAGAGGCTAGATTTCTGGAGAAATTTGTGAGACTGTTTGTCATTGATGATGTGAATTCATTAGTAGGAACACAGTCAGAATTTAAATATTTCCCAACAGCTGGGTTAGACAAGATAGAAAATGCATTTCACAGGTGTTTCCCAAAATGGATAGATCTGGATTGGTGTTGCTCTGTAGAGGAGAGGCACACATGTTGACAACAATACTGATAGAAAGATGATCCAGATTGAAATAAACTAAGAAAATGCTGCTATTGTTGCTGGGTCTTGATGTACAGTAAGTATTTGTTACAGTCAGTTACAGACCAGATGCCATAATGGTTAAGGTGTTCACCTACAATGCTCAAGGTACAAGGTTCAATCCTGACTTCTAACCAATGACTGTTTGGAGTTTGCATGTTTTCTCTGTGTCTCTGTGGGGTTCTTCCCACCTCCAAAACAATCCTGACTTCTAACCAATGCCTGTTTGGAGTTTGCATGTTTTCTCTGCGTCTCTGTGGGGTTCTTCCCACCTCCAAAAAACATACCGTTTCCATTTCAAACTCACCAATGAATGGAGCTGTGGGCAGCAGTACAGACTCAACATAGTGCCCTATAGGGGAAAGAGTTGGCTAGACCAACGGCTTTGGGCATCTACTGTGGTGCACATTAACCTCAAGATAGGAAGACATGGATCACAGACTGCATGCTGTGGCAGAGCTAGCCACTTGAGGATGTAAAATATGGCACTGGGTAATTCAGTCACCAAAATGGACATGGTTATTTGCAAGTGATAAGTGGGCTGAGGACCTGGCCTACTCTAACCTAAGCCATGCTAATGGTGAGAGAGATGTGTGCGTTCCTTTTGGCCAGTGTGTACCCATCAAAGTCCAGCAGACCTGGATCAATAAGCTACTAGCCAGCCAGTGCCCAGTTGCCCAGCCTGGGTTACCTGAGATAGCTCTATTAAGTAAAAGCTAGATGTAAAACCAATCAACCTGCCAAACATGAACTAAGAATTGCTACAGTTAATGTAGGTTCACTGCCATGATGAAGCTTGGAAGTGGATGACATGATGGTACAGACGAGGCTGGACATCCTATGTATCCAAAAGACACGATGGAAGGGCAATGCAGCCAAGACACTTTGTTTGGGATCCAGAGTCTACTATTCAGGAGGAGGCCCGGCTAGAAATGATGTGGGAATTGTAGTGAGAGAGAGTGGCTTCTGAAGGCAGTGAGGGAAGGGATATCATCAAAATTAGTGACAGACTCATGGCATTCAGACTTCAAGTGTAATGATAGGGCAGCATTCATAATCTCAACCTATGCCTATACAGCAGTATGTACTGTGACAGTAAGGAAAAGAGTGCATTCTTACAGCAGCTGCAGGACCTACTAGATAAAGCAGGGCAACAGGAATTGGTGTTGACAATGGGTGACATGAATGCACATATCGGGACAGACAGAATAGGATATGAGGACTGCCTGGATTTACATGGGTGGGGCAACAGGAATAAAGAAGGAGAGGCCATTCTAGACTTCTGTGTTGCAAATGGCTTGATAGTAGCCAACACATGGTTCAAAAAGACAGACAGTCACAAGATCATGTACAAGAGTGGCCAACATGCGGCTCAGGTGGACTTCCTCTTAGTAAGGAAAGGGCACTGGTGTAGAATCAGTGATTGCAAAGTCATCACCAGTGAAACAGTCGTCTCACAGCATAAACCACTGATTGCCACAATCAGCTGCAAGCAATGGTCAGAGAAGGCTCTAATGTCAACTGAGACCAGGCTGAAAACCCAGAAGTTGACTGGTGAGAAAGTACAACAGTTCAAGGAATTACTCAGGGCTCCAGCATCACAAGAGGAGGAGAAAATAGGTGGAGGTAATGAAGAATGGCAGTGCCTCAAAACAGCATGTGTGAGGACTACAGAACAGATATGTGACTGATGGAAATAAGGAAAGCTGGTGGTGGAATGCAGAAGTTCAAGAAGTCATCAAAAGAAAGAAAGAGTGCAGAAAAGTGTGAGATAAAAATATGGAGGGACTCAAACTAGTATCTAAATTATCTGCTATGCACTCAAGAACTGTGTAAACTGCGGAAGGAAAGAAATCTATGCCCTTGGGGGTAGCTTGTATTACGAAATGTGCCCATTTGTACCTGTAAGTCCTCCTTGTGCTGATCTTTTGGGAAGATCAGGTTGTTAATCACTATCAGAAAAGGAAGGATTAGTTGCAACCACTAAAACTGGAGAAGCAACACTGTGAAGGAACCACAGGAAGTGAATGTTTGTGTGAAACTTGTTCGATGAATGGGACAGCTGGTAGTTTTTTTAATTTTTCTTTGTGGGTCCCAAAACAAGAGAGTTTTTTTCCCCCAACAAATAAAGAAAAAGTAGAGGAAACCAGAACTGAAGAGACCAGTATGAAGCTATGAGGATAAATTTCGCTTTGTAAAACTTCATATTCTGACCAAATTGTTTCATCAGAGGCAATGGAATAAAAGCATAGAGGAGTCTTGTTGACCACTTTTGGGCTACAGCATCCCTGGGAATTCCTAGGTGCAAAAAAAGAGGAGAATACCTAGCATTAGTAAAGGTTGAGGATACAAACACACCATAGCAGTTTCTCTCCCATTTTAAAAGATCTTTATCTCCAAGTAACTGAGTGACCAGTTATGATGTAAGCAGTGGGCACCTTTCCAGCTTATCACCCAAAAATGGACTCCCCATCAATATAAATGGCAATCAGTTGCTTGACATTGTGCCTTCACACACACACTCACAGCTCCCCTGCATAAAGTTGAAGACTGGCATAATAACTTGCTGTTAATATACCATTAAACTGCTATGTTCTTTGTCTGCATGGTTAAAACTAACACTGGAAGGGAGCCATGGAATTCTTGAACAACCGACAGGACTGCTGTCATCTACAGAAGACTGATGGGATGGGGGGATTCTGATTACATCCAGGTACCCTGAACTGTGTCCCCACTGTTTATGCTAGCCTCACTCCAAGTTTAATACTTTTTTATAACTGTTGCCTAGGAAGGGGGAAGGTGGAGAGGACAGCTGAAGGAAATGTTGGTGCTCACCCACTACGGCAAATGACACCTGCAGCTCTGAAAGATGCTTATTTGGTACTCCACATACTCTTCAGTGTGACACTGCTATAGCCAAAGTGTCCATAGGCTAGCTCTTCTGTAGAATCTTACAATAGGAATCATAAGCATGTATGTTGGCATGAAATCTATTAACCCTGAGACAAAGCTGTTAATAAGAACAGAAGACAAAAAGAAACATTTGAATGAAGGACTTGAACTCTGCCCATGGACAGTCTTGCTTTGCATAACTGGTTGTCCAGTGTGTTGAGGAAAGGGACACGGACAAAGCATGATGGTTTAAACTGGAACACAGAAGTCAACAAAAGTATATTGTACTGAAGATAGGATAATACTCAAGAACGTATCCCTTTACAAAGTAGAGTAAAGGAGGAGAAAACCCATGTGGAAGACTGTGTAAGAGGGACCAGATGGCAGCAGACTGGTGTTAAACCAAAGCGTTTCTGAAGTCATAACTCATAGTACAGGAGCTATGGCAAAGACAGTGAGAATAAGCAGAGGCAGAGACTGAGTGTACCATACAAGGGAAACTACAAAAGTAAAGGACTGTTAAGTGAATGTAATGTAAAGTATGCAAGACATAATACTAAATATCTGACCAGAAACTGAAAGGCCCACTGCTGGGGAAACTACAAAAGTAAAGGACTGTTAAGTGAATGTAATGTAAAGTATGCAAGACATAATACTAAATATCTGACCAGAAACTGAAAGGCCCACTGCTGGGGAAACTACAAAAGTAAAGGACTGTTAAGTGAATGTAATGTAAAGTATGCAAGACATAATACTAAATATCTGACCAGAAACTGAAAGGCCCACTGCTGAAGAATATCTTAAAAAGGAAAAAAATATGTATTAATACATTTGCTGAATATAATAATGTCTACACAAAGCGGAGACAGAAAGAGTCTGCTACACGATCCTAAGCACGTGAAAAGCCTATTAGATAGCAGAATCAAGTCCTGAGGTAGAATGTTATGGCCACATTTGGCACATTTTCTGAAGCTCTTAACCTTCTCTGGCTTACCCCGCCTCCATGCACAGTAAGTGTTACTAAAAGCAGAACAATAATAATGTTAAAGAAAATATACATTAGATATCAATGCATCTGTATATATAAAGCAACTATAGTTTTAACTAGTTACACCTAAAACACTGCAAAATTACTAAACTATCTACACTTGAATGTGTATACATAGTTTGATATGGCAGTATGTCAGTAGGCCTCTCACTTACATAGTGCAAGAAAAGACACAAAAAACATAACCTAGAGAGCTAGAGTACGAAAAGATAAATGGAAATTACAGAAGGAGCTCTAATCTAAAAGTTTTTTTTTTAAACTTGAAGTCATATTGGAAAACATTATATCAAATTTAATGGAGAACCACTTAGTTTTGACCAATATCTGTCCACATGCAAAGGCATAGCTCTCAACTCAATCAAGGGCAAACCTCATCAGAATTAGGGACAAATCCAAAAATAATCAGGGTACTTTTTAAAATATTACTACTAGTAAATTGAGATGCTGACAGAATAACAGAGCGTGAATTAATATACATTTTCTGAATTAAACGAAGTGTTCATCTCTAATTATTGTTATTATTTACATAAGTATAATTCGTCTTTCTCCAAAGGTCACCAGTTTTACAAAGGATTAAGAGAGGCAGAGCTAAAATCTGAGTCAAAATCAGGAATAGTTGAGAAGTATGCCCAAAGACAGCAAAATGAGATCTGAGGAGAGCTGGTATCCAAGGGATTTATGGGAGGGAAACATCTTAAAGGAGCTTGAGGCCGGACCACTAGCAACATTGAATCAGATCTGACAAGAAGCTTGGTGACCAGTCAGTTCGGATAGACTGGATGAAAATGATCTTACCTTTTCCCTTTACTGAGAGTAGACCAAACTTAAAGGCTCCATTTAAAGCAATGCATGAGCAATTCACAACTAAAAATAAGCAGCACTGAAACTTGTGACTTAACTTAAAGATCAAGGACACAAGTGTCAGCTAACCGCGATGTAAGGTATAGTGCTACATGCTTAAACACTTTTCAATGTCTTGCGCAAGTAAATACAGTTGCTGTTAAAAATGACGTGTCTTTAGACAAATAGTAATTCAACAGGGTTAAAGGTGTGTTACAGAACAGATAATTCTGAATTTAGGCTGGATAGGTTAGTTATGTTTTTCACCACAAATGCAAATCATTTGAAGATGGGAATGCTTCACAAACCAATAAACTAGGAGAAGATTAATGCTATGCTGTGGAAGCCACTTGAACACATTGGTACTGATGGGGCGAAAGAAACCTTCTACTAAACAGGTCTGTTTTGAATAGAACTGTGATACTACAAAAAAACAGCGCTACAAGTCTGCCCTTTTAAAAAAAGTAGTGATAAAAATAAGCTGCTGATCTTATCTGATGCATTCAAATGTAGGACAAAAAATCTGGTTTGTAGTAAACACCACATTTATAGCACAGATATGCATGCTTTGCTACTGTGGTTATCAAAGCCCATGTAAAAACACGTCCCACCCCCTTGCCCAACCACTCCTGGTCTTAATCTCCTTCACAGGGTACCACTAGTAGAGATCTTCCAGAAACTTTCTGTAGTGTAGAGATTCTACCGTTAAGGCACAAGAATGACCATCTAAAAACTAACCACTTGTCACGGACTTAATTTTTCTAGCAAAGGAGCAAAAAGAAAATTCTGGGGCCATCATAGCTCTCACTGTCCCTGATTTTGCCTCATATAATTGCCCTGCCCCTCAATTTTTTTTTATTTTTATGGTAAGCCATTGAGGAATACAGTCGATAAATAATGCCAGATATTAGTGTTTTATGTTTGGTATTGTTAAGAAAAGGCATGTTGATGCAAAATGTGTTGCTCTATTAAACTTAAATGAATTAGAGAAAGATTTAAAATGTGTCCCTAACTTTGGGCCTTTGCTGTTTTTGGCTTTATTCTCAAATTTTGAGCAAAGAAGCTGAGCACTACTGTCAGAGCTGCAAAGTACTATTAAGAGCTAATTAGGAAAATAGATCCTGCATTCCTCCTTCCTTACAAAAACGCTTATGATCTGCTATACTGTGGTGAAAGGTAAAACTGGCCATATTTATTTTAGAGAGTTGAAGGAGATGCACCTCGTTATAATAGGAAACTGTGTCTTTGTTACTTGCCAGCAGTTAGCTGTTGTGTGAGATTTCCAGCAAAGTAAATTCCCACCTTTCTTACTGCTGAAGAACTGCAGTTCTGATACGTGCTTCAAAGACATGTTGTGTAAACTGAACCAATGCCTTCAATAAATGCATTACACATACCAAGAGAGATGCACTAAAACTCTCTCTATACTTTATAGCCTGTTTTTGAAAAGCAAGGAGGGAAGAAAAGATTAAAAATGAAGAACAATATATAGATCTATATGTTTTATTTAAGTTTGCTAACAGGGTAGGTGAGCTGGTGCAAATACACTTTTCAATCATGAGCCAGGCCAAATAATTCCAACGTAAAAACAAACTACTACTACATTTCTGGAAAATTTGACAATACAGTTTTAGCACAGACAATTTGTTTTACATTACTGGAAAACCTAACAAATGCACTGAAATTGACACAAGAAAGTAGAAGTTAACAAAATAAACTTTTAACATAATGCATAAAGTGTTGAATATAGATAATCATAGGATCCTAGGGAATAAAAGGCCATTAATGAGGTCAAAAGGCAACTTATACTTTGCTAACACCTAGCCTTGTGCTGTATCCCCTTTTCAAGTATGGCAAAGAAAGTCAGTCCCAGACTAAATTTATGGATACCCATGCAACCACCCATGTTTAATTTGAAGTATGTTGGAGTGTACAAGTTGTACAGAAAATCTGTTCCAGGGATGGGGTAGGTATTCAGTAATAATCTTTTCTCATGCACATTTTATTTATGTGCTGGCAGAAATTCAAATCCCTAATTCCAGTATTAGAAAACAGAAGTAATCCAGAGGGCTTGAGTGAAGTCTGGTATCCCACCAGTGACCCCGAGGGTGACAGGACTAACAAGACGCAGAGTACAAAGGATTAGTCCAGATAAAATCACTTTAGCTGGCAGATCTATGAGACTGTCTCTCTCTGATACTCTCCCTGTGGGAAGAATAAAGACACCTTGTTGAAATTTTCAGTAATTTATTCAATTAAGCAGGTAGATGGATGAGCATTCTTTTTCTAATACATTACATTCAGCAGGTCAGTTACTTAAAGGCAGTTAAAGACAATGGTGGGAGGGTCCTTGGGAGTTTAATGGAAGGAAATCTGGGAGATGGAAAAACAAGGAGCCAATCCCAAAGCTTAGAGGTTAGTCTCTTATTTGAATATTCCTGAAAGACCCATAAGTAAAAACAAAATGAAACTCCAGCAGAGCTAGAACTTCCACTGAGTGACTTCCCAAACCACTTGTATCAGAAGCACACAGGATATATGCAAATGAACCTTATGAACATCAGGTGTTTCAGCTAATTGGCAATTCTGAATGTCCATGACTTGTTTCATTGTTTTACTGGACAATTTCAGACCAATAAAGCCAAACCCCACTAGCTGTGGATATGAATATTTCGGCTTATTATGACCTTGTCGGCAGAGAACAAGCAGAGTGTTTGACTAAGCATTAGAAACACAAGGCTGTTATACCCAACTGATGTCCATTATCATTAGGGTCACTGCAAAAATATCCTAAACGACAAACAAACAATAAGTAAGAAGGTCACTGAAAAACCAATCAGTAAAAACAAAATGAAACTCCAGCAAAGCTAGAACTTCCACTGAGTGACCTCCCAAACCTCTTGGATCAAAGGCACATGGGATATATGCAAATGAGCCTTACAAACATCAGTTGTTTCAGCTAATTGGCAATTCTGAATGTCCATGACTTGTTGAGGGTATACAAGCTCAGCAGCCTGTGGAACTTCATTCTTAGTTGAATGGTTTTATTTTAATTTTTATTTTTAATTTCTAACTGAAAAAACATAATGACACACTACGAGATACAACTATAGACTATATTTAAGAAAACACTTTTGCCTGAGCTTCATTAGGTCCATCTAATGGGGTAGCTTACATTTTATGAGGCTATCATCAGACTTTATTAGTCTATTTTGTAGCACGTAAAATGAGAGGTTGTGTCTGTATCAGTAGGGCTCATATTCCTTGGAGCCAAGTATGAAATCTTTATTACAGAACTATTTCCAGTCTACCACATGTAATATGTGAGGCTGTGCCCACTTTTACGGGGCTCATGATTTCATGACATATAAAATGAAAGACTAATAGTCTCTTGTATAACAAAAGTTTACAGTGCCTGCTTATAAGAAGCTCACATACATGGTTAATGTGACCAGTCCCCATTCTTCTTCCTCTTGATGAAGACAGACCCTTTTTATCTGCAGGGGAGGTAGTCGATTAAAGCTACACTAGGTGATTCACACTGTTTAGCAGTACATGCATCCAGAGAAATAGCATACTGTGGAAAACAAGTCCCACTGCTCACATTTTACAGAGCTCATGGATGTGCACAAGTAAGAAAAAAAGTAAGTAAAAATTTGAGACCTCAAAACCTTTTGTGTAGGCTTTCTGTTCCCATGGAATAAAAATCCAATAAGTGGTGAACTGCAGACTATACAAACACTTTTAATAAACATAAGAATCTCAGATCTTTAAGCATAGGCAAATTGTGACTATGGTGTAAAGAATACAGCAGTGTGGAGAGGTGCCCTGGAGCAACAATTTTTATTGTACTGCAGATTATAGAATTTTTGTTAAATGCAGATCCAGTGGCTACAGTATCTATACCTGGTTGTTGTGGGGTAGCTGCAGTGAGAGGTGGTATGCTCTTGGTCCCAGAACATGGCTTTAAAATACTCCAATTTGGTGTCTTCGCTGTCAAGCTTCTTTCTGAGTCTAGGTCCACAGTGATGGCAAACCTTTTGGGTTTGGCATGTCAAAAGCTCCTGGCACAAAATAATTCAGTGCACTTCACATAAGCAATGAATGCAAAAGCAGTGTTTTTGGTAACTCAGGTGTTGGTGATCACTGGCGTGTCACCCAAAACTCTGTGGTGTGTGTCACCTTTGACACTCGTGTCATAGCTTCACCATCACTGGTCTAGAAGTTACTGAGGGCTCTTCTGTTCAGATTCTTTTTCTCTTCAGGTTCTAGGTGGTAAAGTTAGTGCAAAAGAGGGATACATAGCTCTGTGCCTGGCTAGATAAAGGGCTTGAAACTTGGAGGGATCAGGTGGAAAGACATTTAACCAATTTCCTGAGAGAGAGCGGGTGGTGATATGGGGCCCAGGGTGGGGTTAGCTGATGTTACCACCTGTAACTGATGATGATGATATAATCAGTATGGGAGTGGGCTGTCAATCAAACTGGAAGGCTACAGTTTGGCTACCTTTTCTCACTGTTAGCACCAAAAGGAAAACCCAAGTCCCAAATCACTAGTAGAAAACAAAAAAAAAAAACATTTTGAAATAATTGGAAATTGCTTTTAAAGTTTGTGCATATTATGAGATTAAAAAAAAGCAAACAAAACACTTTCAAACTCATGCCAGTTACTTTTTGGATTTGTACACATCCAGAGACAAAAAATAATAATAGTAATATTAATAAACTGTCTTGTTTTCCATGTTACTAGCTCACCAGATAAATCAAGCTAATGTAGATGCAGTGATTTACAAATGTAATTACTTGATTGACTTTTTCATATTAACAGCAGCAAGTGGGCTTAATTAACAGTTTATGTCCAAATCCTGGGTTAGGTGTTTTAGCGGTATGATTTATGGTTTAGTTTCCTGAGTGCAAGCACACTTTTAATGGGAATGCTTAACTTTAGACCAGGGTAGTGGTAGGACTCCAGCCTGATCTGCCAGCTTAACTTCATTTTTTCAAAGATCGCATTTTTGCTTCCTTCAAGTGGACCCATAGTGAGTTTGTCCAGGATGTGGAAGTGGAAATCTCCATGGTCTGAGGAATCATGGCAGTGCTTCGCTAGTTGGTTTTTGAGGATCTGGAATCTGATGTCAGACAGGTGGTGTATTACCCTGATTTTGAATTTGTTCAGTTTTCCATGAGGTCTCAAACTTTACTTACTTTTTTCCCTACTTGTGCACATCCATGAGCTCAATAAAAAATGAGCACTGGGACTTGTTTTTCACAGTATGCTATTTCTCTGGATGCAGAGAGGGTATCAGAGAGAGAGTCTCCTAGATCTGTTAAAGTAATTTTATCTGGACTAATCTTTTATACTTTGCTAATTCTGGTATTAGTGGAGATGTCTGACTTGCAAAGACACAGAAAATCAGGGAGAATGGCATCCTAAACATGGGATCACTCTGCAACAGCCTATAGCAAAGTGAGTAAAGGGATAGTGCTTCAAGCCTTTCCTGCTAGCTCAGCAAGTTTAGGCCATAAATCTTCTTTCTTAGGAACATCTGTGGATTTTCCTGCGGCTTGTCTAGGAAGGTACATCCCGGGGGGTGGGGGCTGCTGTACTCAATAACCAGCAATTATAGACAAATACAGAGGGATGACAACTACTTCTCATCTAGATGATATGCCTTTAGATACGTGCTGAGCTAAACAAAATAATTTTCCGATTACTGATGCTACATGGTGGTTAAATGAGAGGAAATACTAACCTAGGTTACAAGATCTTTGACTACATCATCATTTTGTGGGGTTTTGGCTAAAACTCATTGAGGGAGACAGCTGTTTAAAAAATGTGACAATACTACAATTTTTCACATTTAATTTTAACTTTTTTCTAGTCATCACTTGTTTACAAGGATTAGTTCCTGTTGTAATGAATAGGTATCAGAAGGAGATTTGATGATAATACCCAGTCTGGAGTCAAGTTTATAATTAACCATGTCCTGACCCCTGTTAGGAGACTGGACAGACTTCTCTACACATGCTGAACATCAGCAGCAGCACAAAGAAAAAAAAAATATGAATGCCAAAATGCTAAATACAGTCTTTGATGGGAAATCATTGCTGATGTGGTTTTTAAGTGTGTGCATGCAATGACTCACTTGCTTTGGTAAATTTCTCCCCTCTTTGAGTTGGTGTAATCATGGAATTGGTACGTATATATAAGTGAAGGAGCAGGCATGGGAGGCATTTTTTTCATCTTTTTGGCACAATGACTTTCAAGAAGTCAGCATTTCATAATAGAACTGGTGGATAACTAGATGCTGAAAAGAAGTCCCAGTACTGTCCACTGGGGCACACTACTAGTTACCTCCATATTTGTCAAGGAGGCGCTTGCCACCTTTAACTATGTGAGTTCTATCTTTCAAGCCAGCTGACTATTCACCCTATTTATGGATCTACTTTTAGGGCAATAAGATTAAAGATGCTGGTATGGGGTAGGTCGACAAATGCTCTGGCTAGATCCAAATCAGCTGTGTGAACACCATGACCACTGTCTACAGCCTGCGCAACCTTCACGCAGAAGTCAAGTAAAATGAGTATGCAGAATCTGCCTTTCAAAAAGGGAAACTGATGTGTGTCTACCCTGATAAGGTTACATACATACAAGTATTTCAAGCACGGGCATTAATGCCCTTCTAGCCTGCCAATAAACCAAACAGTTGTGCCCATAATAAGTGTCCAGGCTGTTCTTAAAAATATCTAAACTAGTGCTTGGTTTAATGTAATTTGGTAGTCTATTCCATGCATCACTTGCTCTCAAGAACCAATAAGAAAACTTCTCATTCCTACAGAATCTTCTACATAAGTTGAAGATTCTCTACTACTTCTTGATAACCCCAGATACTCCCAGAAATAGTTGTCTTTAAATGCCCTATATACCTGAATAAGGTCTCATACTAAATATCTACACGAGACACTGTACAAGTTCAGATATTTTGGGCTTACAGAATAATTTAATTTTTCACATTCATGGATGCCCTTGCTATATTTTTCTTGTACCCTTTCCAGTTTACCCATGCTTGTTTTCTTATAAGGTTTCCATATTGTTATCCCATACTCAGGTCTGGGTCTAATGTAACTAACAAACACTGACTTCATTTCTTATTTCATAGACTTTATAAATCTTTTTATACAACCTATAGTACTATAACTATTGGTTGATACAATCAGAAAAACTCAAAGTGGGATCTACCCAGGTCCTTAAATGAATCTACAGTTTCAATCGCTGTGTGTGGTATCAAATATTCATCTTACAGTTTATGCCTCCCAAATCTCATATTCTTAGTTTTTGATGTATTTATCTCATATTATTCTCCTGTGCCCAAATTATCAATTTAGTCAAAGTATTTTGCAGACATGTCCTGTCTGCAAACGTATGTAATCAGTTTACCCAATTTCAAGTCAACTGCATACAGACTGTGGAACACCTCAGATGAAAAAGATAGACCTGAAAGGCGCAATCTAAACAAGTATGAGCCTAGGACAGAGCCCTGTGGGACACTATGATTGTAACCAAGAATTTCACTTGTCCAGTTGCTGTATGACATTTGCCATGTCCTATTTGTAATTTATTGAACGGTGTTTTGTGTATGACCGTGTCAGTGTTGAAGCTGAATCTATATAAATTATATCACAGCACAATTTTTTCATTCACAGCTATTACATTGTTATAGCAAGTACAGTTGCGTACACTTACCATAAATGTAGATGTTAGAGTGTATTCACTGTTGCAGTCATCACATTTGGGTTATCAGCCTGCAGGTAGCCCTCAGCTGGCCTGAATACCAGTCTCTTCGGATTTCTGTGTCTGATGCTGTCGCTTCTTCCATCATGTCAGGTCGTCAGGGGTATAAAACATGCATCAGACACCATTACATCAGTTTTCTTGCCCCAGATGTCAGGTGCCCCTACAACAGGAAGCAATTATATGGTATGGAACACCCCCAGCAAAAAGCAAATACACGTGATATATGCCAAGCAAGAAGGAAATGTAAAAGTCAAGAAAAGCCAGGGGGCTGGAGGGAGGGTAACCAGGACTGCAACAGTGAATACACTCGAACATCTACATTTATGGTAAGCGTACACAACTATACTATGTTCTTCATGTTTCACTGTTGCAGTCATCACATTTGAGTTGATTCCCAAAGCTAAGGAAGGGTGGAGGTAGTTAAAGAACATTAGGGCTAGCAATCAGGCCCTGTAAGACTGCTGTGGCAAATCCAGCTCTGGATTTAGAAAAGATAGGCAGGTGGCAATGCTTGGAGAAATGTACAGAGCTCCAAGTTGCAGCTTCCAGGATGTCCCTGGTAGGGACTCCTCTGAGAAATGCAGTAGAGGTAGATACAGCCCTGGTGGAATGTGTTCTTATCCCCTGTGGGGTAGGTTTTCCATGGTGTTTGTAGCAGAAATGGACGCAATGTGCTATCCATTTGGAAATGGTTTGCTTTGAAATGCCCTTCCCCTCTGCCCCTGCAGCAAAGCTAACTAGCAGCTGGTAAGATTTTCTGAGAGGCTTAGTCCTGTCCAAACAGAATCTAAGCGGTCTGTGTACGTCCAGAGAATGCAGTATCCTTTCCCCTTTATTCTGAGGATTAGGGGGAAAAAAAGTAGCCAAATGAATGGACTGGTTTAGAGCCACACTAGACACCACCTTGGGTATAAAGGATGGATTAGTCCTGAGGGAAACTCTATCAGGACGGAAGATAATGAAGGGTTGCACTGCCATGAAGGCCTGCAGTTCAGACACTCTTCTTGCTGAAGTGATGGCTAAAAGTAAAGATGTTTTCCAAGAAAGAAATTTCAACTGCTGTAGCAGCTGGTTCAAAGGGGGGGAAGAGTGAGTTTTTTCAATACAAAGTTAAGATCCCAGGCTGCGGTGGGAGCTCTCCTGGTGGTGGTGGGGGGGGGGGGGGTCTTAAATTTTTGGCCCCTCTAAGGAATTGTTTTAGCAGGGGATGAGAGAAGAGGGATGGCTCAGTATTATAATGTGCTGATACTGCCAAGGCATGAATCTTAATTGAAGAGAAGGATAGGCCCTTGTAGAGCATTTCTGTTAAACAATCTAGAATATGAGGTAAGCTGGGCACTGTTGTGCCCATCCACTGAGCCTGGCTCCAGGCACAGTATCTTTTCCACTTTTCTGAGTAGGATTTTCTAGTACTAGGTCTCCTTGCCTCAAGAATGACATCTGGCACCTGTTTGCTGAGGGTTGCTAAAGGTGAGTTCAGAGAATTAGCCAGGCTGCAAGGTTCAGGGTTTGAAGCTGAGGGTGCAGAACCTGGCCCACCTGCTGGGACAGCAGGGAAAGGGTCTGAGGTAGGTGCCATGATTGAAGCACTGTCAGACTGTGCAAAAGGGGGTACCAGTGCTGGCGTGGCCAGTCTGGTGCAACCAGTATTGTCCTTGGCTTGTCCTGTTTGATCTTTATTAGAACCTTCAAGAGGATAGGCAGAGGGGGAAAGGCATAAACTGAGAGGCTTTCCCAGGTAAAGGACAGGGCATCCACTTTCCAAGTTTGACTGTGGGGAGTTCTGGTGCAGAATTTGTTCAACTGGTAGTTCTGAGGGGAGGCAAAAGTACAGTTGTGTACACTTACCATAAATGTAGATGTTAGAGTGTATTCACTGTTGCAGTCCTAATCAATGGGGTTATCTGGCTCCCGGTAGCCCTCGCTCGGCCAGAATACCAAAGGTAAGTAAAAATGACACTGGCTGTCGTCTGTTGTAAAGGATGTCAGGGCGTCCGATACAAAAGGAGACAGCTGACGGCACTTCTTCAGTCTTTATTGCCATAACAGTCAGGAGCCCCCAAGGCTTAAACCAAAAGCCATTTTGGCAAATAATACCAAATTTAGCCTGTACCTTAGGAAAAGAGAAAAGGGGGAAGGAGGGAGGGGAAACCAGGACTGCAACAGTGAATACACTCGGACATCTACATTTATGGTAAGTGTACACAACTGTGCTATGTTCATCGTGTTTCACTGTTGCAGTCCTAACCAATGGGTTGATTACCAAAGCCCAGAGAAAAGGGAGTAGGAACCAACCCTGCCCTGGAACTTGAAAACAAAGGCAAATTATAATGCTTTGTGAAAGTGTGAACAGAAGGCCATGTGGCAGCCTCCAAAATGTCTTTAGTAGGGACACCCCTTAAAAAGGCTGCAGAAGTGGAAGCTGCTCTAGTTGAGTGGGTCCTAAGCCCTTGAGGAGGAACCTTGCCATGAAAGGAATAACAAAAAGTACTACAATGAGCAATCCATTTAGAAATGGTTTGCTTAGAAATAGCCTTGCCCTGTGCTCCAAGGGCAAAACTGACCAATAACTGTGCTGCTTTCCGAAGGTCTTTAGTCCTGTCCAGGTAAAACATGAGCTGTCTATGCACATCAAGAGAATGTAGGATTCTTTCACCTCTATTTCGATGATTAGGAAAGAAGGTAGGAAAGTGTATGGACTGATTAAGAGTTCAGGCTAAAAACCACCTTAGGCATAAAGGAGGGGTTGGTTCTCAGAGAGACCCTATCTGCATGGAAAATAAGAAAAGGCACCACAGCCATCAAAGCATGCAGCTCCGAAATCCTCCTTGCTGAAGTTATAACCAAGAGGAAGTCAGTCTTCCACGAGAGAAACTTTAAATCTGCAGTGGCAGCTGGCTCAAAAGGAGGAAGAGTGAGTTTATCTAGAACAAAATTAAGATCCCAGACTGGAGTAGGCGCATTTCTGGGAGGTTTTATGTTGCAAGCACCTCTGAGAAACATTTTCATCAGGGGATGAGAGAAAATGGGTTGTTCAAAAGAACAATGAGCAGAAATGGCTGAAGCATGGATCTTGACAGAGGAAAAAGAAAGACCACCCTGAAGCAAATCAGCCAGGTATTCCAGGAACCGAGGAAGTGTAGGCTGAGAAGAAGATTCCCCTCTAGCCTGCATCCAATAAGAGAATCTTTCTCATTTGCCAGCATAAGACTTCCTAGTGCTAGGCCTCCTGGCCTCCCTCAGCACATCAACCACCTGCTGGGAAAGGGAAGAAGAAGAAGAAAAAGATGGAGTCATACAATGAGCCATGCTGCCAAATGGAGAGACTGAAGATGAAGATATAGAATGTTTCCCCCTTCCTGGACCAAAAGATCTGGCTTCAGAGGAAGATACCAAGGAGGAAATTGGGAGAGACTGCAAATCAGTGGATACTATTGCTGTCTGGGCCAGTCCAGAGCTATGAGAATAGTCCTTGGTCATTCGTCCCTGATCTTCAATAATACTCTGGGAAGAAGAGGAAAAGGAGAGAAGGCATAAACTGACAGCAGCGTGGACAGAGCATCCACTTTCCAGGCTCTGCTGTGATGCTGTCTGGTGCAAAAGAGAGGTAGAAGATGGTTGTCTGGAGAGGAGAAACGATCCACTTGAGGAGTGCCCCAACGTTGAATGATGCTATAAAAAACTGCTCTGTTCAGCTGCCACTCATGAGGATCCAGGGTCTGTCTGCTCAACTGGTCTGCAAAAACAGTGAGCCTTCCTGGAAGAAACTGAGCTAGGAGATGTAGGCCCAGGGATGCTGCTATGGACCAAAGACTCGTGCTCTGTCTGCACAGGAGGTAAGAATGAGTCCCTCCCTGCTTGTTGATCTACCACATGACTGTGGTGTTGTCCGTCCTGACAAGCAGGGCACCTGGAGAAAGAGGATGTTTGAAAGCTAGTAAGGCCTGCTGGACTGCCATCAACTCCTTTAAATTTATGTGCAGGTGCATCTGCTGGGCAGTCCAACTTCCCTGTATGCATCTGCCATTCAGGTGAGCTCGCTAGGTGTAGTTCGATGCGTCTGTGGTAAGAATTTGAGTGGCAAGGGGTGGGGGAAAAGGCATACCTTTGTTCTGTAAATGGACTGTTGCCCACTATAGAAACTCTGTCTGCATACATGGAAGCAGAGGAATCATCATATCCAGGTCCTGTGTGTGTTGACACTAAATGTTCTTGAGGTACCATTGCAATTTCCTCATATGCAGTCTTGCATATGGAATCATGAGAATACAAGAGGCCATGAATCCCAGAGCTTGCAGGTATTTCCTTGCAAGGAGCTGGGACAGGCTTGCCAAGTCCTTGAAGTAAACTGAAAGAGTTGTCTTATTCTCCCGGGTGAGATATATCATCTGGGCGGCTGTGTTTAGACTTGCTCCCAGGAATGTTATCTCTTTGGATGGCACCATTTTTGATTTTTCCTCATTGAGAGTGTAATCCAGGGAAGAGAGAAGAGTCTTTACAAATTCTAGATCCTTTAACAGCTGTTCCTGAGAATTTGCTTGAATTAGACAGCCATCCAAGTATGGATACATCTGAATTTTCTTCTGCCTGCAAAAAGCAATGACTGGAACCAGGCACTTGGTGAAAACTGTTGGAGCACTAGATAAGCCAAAGGGCAATGCAGAGAATTGACAATTTTTCTTGCCCACCCTAAAACAAAGGTATTGCCTGCAACTTTCCCTGATAGGGATGTGCAGATAAGCTTCTCTGAGATCCAACCAGGAATCTTTTTCTAACATTGACAGCAACTGATGCAGAGGGAGCATTTTGAACTTTGGAATTATCAAGAAAGAATTCAGGATGGATAGATCTAGGATAGGACACCAGGTGCCTTCTTTTTTTGGAACTAGGAAAAGTCTGGAAAAGAAACCCTGGCTTACCTGCTGAGCAGGAACTGATTCTATTGCTCCCACATGTAACACAGACAAAATTTGCTTTTCGACTTCTGCCCTTTGGTTTGGAGGAGCGTCTGGGAATCCTTTGGGTACTGGAAAGAAAACTTGTGCCCTAGGGATACAGTTCTGAGTACCCATTTGTCAACCATGATGGTGGCCCAGACATTTGCAAAAAGGACCAACCTTCCCACTAAAGGACTCTATGGGCAGGCAAGAACAGGCAGAAGTTGGACAGAGTCATTGAGAATGTTTAGACTGAGATGCAGGCTTAGAACTTCCCGCCTTGGAAGAGGAAGCCTGCCAATGCTTAGACCTTTGAGGGGTAGTCACCTGTACCCTAGAAGATTTGTAACTTCTAGTCCTAGAATGGTTCTGTCTGCTGGTATCAGGGAATGTCCTCTTAGAAGGGGAGTTCCTGCTAAAGCGCTGAACCACAGAAAGTCTTTAAATGTCTGCATAGACTTGGCCTTGTCTTCCATCTTCTTGAGCACTTCCTCTGCTCTGCTGCCAAAAAGACTGTCCTTATACAAAGGTACATCTAAAAGCTTAGCCTAGACAGGCTCTGGTAGGGGTTTCTCCCAGAGCCAAGCATGCCTTCTAATAACAGAGCCAGTAGCTGTAGCCCTACAGGAGGCTTCTAGAATGACAAAACCACAATGTAATGAATGTTTATTGACAAGACTGGCAGAATTCAGCAAATCCTGCATATCCTTACTCTCCGCCAACAGAGGCACACTTGCTATCCTAGACTTAATAGCTTCCAATGTGTGCTACTGGTACTTCAGCATATGAAAAAGACAATTAGTAGACCTAATAGCAAGAGTGGCAGAGGTATAAATATTTTTAACCCACCTATCTAGGTTCCTAGATTCCCTGTCAGAAGGAACAGGATTTTTAGTAACAGTGGCCTTAACTCCTTTAGGGTCTTGAGAAATAACCTCTGGATAAGCCAGCGGATTCCTGAAAAGAAACAAATGAGAATCAGGGACTCTATAGTACCTGTCAGGTTTCCTGGAAGCAGGAGGAACTGAATTTGGAGTCAAGGAATTTTCCAGAAAAACATCATCAACCACTTCCAACACAGGTGGAATAGCCAAAGGCTTATGCTGAGGCAAATCCAAAAACTCCCCAATCATTTTCTTAGAAAGGGAATAATCCTGACTTTCCCATTTAAAATGCTCCCTGAGAGTATTTAAAGTATCACCAAAAGAGAAATCTTCTGGAGGAGAAGCAGAAGGGATGAACTCCTCCGAGTCTGAATCCTCAAAAGGAGAGAAAGCTTGAGAAACTTCCTCTTCATCAACAGAAATGTTAGAAGTATCAGAACCTGAATAAGACAAAGCCTCAGGAAAGACATCCCTACCTCTTTTTGAAGGAGGAGGTTGTGAACCCCTAATAAGAGTCAAAAGGTCATCAGCCATTTTAAACATTTGAGAATGAGAGGAAAGTGGAGCCTGTTTCTTCACTAGCTTACAACTGGAAGACTTACCTGCAAGTCTGAAGGAATCCAGAGGCCTGGCAACCGCCGAAGTTGCAGCTAAAGTCGTCAGTATGAACTTGCTGTCTGAATGAAGAACGGAGGCCTCAGACACCGGAGTCAGCTTAGCGGCTCCGGATCCAGCCGAAGAGGCAACAGGCAGAAGGTCAGAAGGCAAAATGGAAGCTGGAGGCCTGGGGGCCTCTGAAATGGTCTCAACCGAGGCCTGCAGTTGAAAATCTGTGGGCTGCAAAGGCGCCTCACTGGCTACCGCATGACTGACGACCAACTTAACATAATTTGAGGACTTGACCTTCGGAAGCCTGTCGTAGTCATTATCCTTACGTTTCTTGGGGATATCCGAAGCCTGAAGACCAGCGGACGCCATACCAACAAACTTAGGCCAAACTCCAAAATGTTTAGCTAAAAGCTTAGCCCGATGACGAATAGTACACGGATTAAAGGAAGCACAGAGATCACAATTAGGAACGTCGTGGTCAAGGCCTAAACAAATAATACAATAGGAATGAAAATCTCTATGGGGAATCTGCTTTCCACAGGTAAGACAATTATTAACCTTTTCTGACATTTGTTAAGGCAAGAAAAGAGGATCCCCAATGGGGTACTTATCTGTAGTTGACTTCAACTTTGTAGTCTGAAACAAAAAAGGCAAACTGCCGATCGGCACTCGTGCAAGAAATGCTTCTGCTTCGGGCTCTGCGACAAGGAGCACTGAGGAAGTGACGTCGGCTTTCTCCTTTCGTATTGGACACCCTGACATGCTTTATAACCGACGACAGCCAATGTCATTTTTACTTACCTTTGGTATTCTGGCCGATCGAGGGCTACCGGGAGCCAGATAACCCCAATGGTTAGGACCGCAACAGTAAAACACGATGAACATCAGGTCTATCTCTGGTGTCCCCCATTTGTTCCCCAAGAGCTGGAATATTTTGGGTTCCAGTTTCCATTCATGTGGGTCCATGAGATTTCTGCTTAAGTCTTCTGCCAGTGAATTTAGTTTCCCTGGCAGGAAGTGAGCCTTGTAGGTTCACTTGGTAGTTCAAGGCTGTGTTCCACAGAGCCATGGCTAGTTCAAGGCTGTGTTCCACAGAGCCATGGCTAGTCTGCAATGTGGGTAGGAATGGGTTCCTCCCTGCTTGTTTATGTACCACATAACTGTGGTGTTGTCTGTCTTTACCAATAGTTGTCCTGGAAGAATAAGGTCTTTGAAGGCGGTCAGAGCATTCTGTACAGCTAGCATTTCTTTTTGATTGATATGCAGGTGCATCTGATTTGGGTTCCATTTGCCCTGAATACACTGCCTTGCCATGTGAGCTCCCCATGCATAGTCTGATGCATCTGTTGTTAGGGTTTGAGTGGCAGGGGGTAGAGTGAAAGGGAGTCCCTTGTTCTGGTAGCAGGCCTCTGCCCACCAAAGGAACTCTGCGCTTAGACAAGAATGACACGAATCATTCTTTCCAGGTCCTGAGAATGTTGACACCATAGACTTTTTAGATACCATTGAAGTTTCCTCATATGCAGTCTTGCATATGGAATTAACAAAATGCAAGAGGCCATGAATCCCAGGGCTTGCAGGATTTTCCTTGCAGAGAGATGGGTTTTTGTGGCCAGTAGTTTGAAGTAGGTTGTCAAATAAACTTGTTTCTCTGGGGTGAGGAATGCCATCTGGGAAGTTGTGTTCAAGCTTGCTCCCAGGAATACAATCTGTCGGCAGGGTAGTAGGTGTGATTTCTTTTCACTGATGATGTACCCCAGAGAAGTTAGAAGTCTCTTTACAAATGCCAGGTGTTGTAATAGTAAGTCCTTACTCTCTGCCTGAATCAGGCAATCGTCCAAGTATGGGTAAATCTGAATATTTCTCTGCCTGCAAAATGCAATGGCTGGAGCTAGGCACTTTGTGAATACCCTGGGAGCAGCAGATAAGCCAAAGGGAAGTGCAGAGAACTGATGGTGCATGGGAGCCTGCCCTGAAGCGTAGGTATTTTCTGCAGGATTCCCTTACTGAAATGTGCAGGTAAGCTTCTTTTAGGTCTAGGGTTGCCAGCCAGGCATCCTTGGCTAGCATAGGAAGAAGCTGTTGAAGTGTTAGCATTTTGAATTTTGGAACCACCAGAAAGGTGTTGAGAATAGACAGGTCCAGGATAGGACGCCAGGAGATTTCTTTTCTGGGAACCAGGAACAGTCATTAATAAAAACCTTGTCCCCTTTGTTCTGCTGGGACAGGTTGAGTAGCTCTGATACTGAGGAGAGAGGGCACTTATTTTTGGGCCTCCGCCCACTGGTTTGAGGGGAGGTCTGGCCATCCACTTGGGGTTGGGAGTGAGTGGAAGTGGAATCTGTATCCTAGGGAAACTATGTTTAAAACCCATTTGTCTTGGGTAATGAGTTCCCAGTTTTTTGCATGCAGGGCGAGTTTTTCTCCTAAGGGAGCCAGTAGTTGATCAAGGCTTGGAAGAGTTAGCGATAAGTCATTGTGCCATTTTTCCATAGGGGGTGGCTTACTACTCCCTGCTTTGGAAGTGGGAGACTCCCACTGCTTAGATCTGTGCATAGCCTGAGACTTGAAGTCTTGTTGGTCTGCTGCTCCTGGGTTTGGACTGAGAAGGCCTGGGAGGGACTGGAAAGGCCCAGTTCTTTGAAGGCCAATGCCTACTGAATCTAGGTGGCTGTACTTGTACGAAATCTTTAACAGTTTGCATAGATTTAGCTTTTTCCTCCATCCTTTTGAGGACGACTTCTGCTTTGTTGCCAAAAAGGCACTCTTGGTTTAAGGGTTCATCCAGTAATTTAACTTTAACATGATCTAGCAAGTTTTGCTCCTTAAGCCAAGCATGCCATCTAAGTACAGACCCAGTGACAGCAGCCCTGCAAGATGCTTCTAAAGCATCAAAACCACATTGCAAAGTATGTTTACCAACTTGGTCAGCAGAATGCATTAACTCCTGTAAATCTTTGTGTTCAGCACAGTCAGGAATCAACATCATTTTCTGTTTAATTAATCCCATGATATGCTGTTGATACTTTAACATATGAAACTGCCAATTTAAATCCCTAATGGCCAAAGTAGAAGAAGTGTATACCTTCTGATCCCATCTGTCTAAAGCTCTAGAGTCCCTATCAGAAGGGGTAGGATTTTTGGCAGTAGTAGCCTTAATGCCTTTTGGTCCTTAGGAAATGGTCTCTGGATCACCAGTAGGATTCTTGAAGAGGAATTTGTGAGCGTCAGGTACTCCGTAGTACCTGTCAGGTTTTCTGGGAGCTGGAGGCAAAGTGTCTGGGGTAAGGCTGGATTCCAAGAAAACATCTACAATTTCCAGAACAGGAGGGATAGCTAGAGGCCTGTGCTGAAGCAGGTTTAAAAATTCCCTAATTCTCTTTTTGGACTGAGAATAGTCCTGGCTTTCCCAGCGGAAATGTTCCCTAAGGGTATGCAAGGTTTCACCAAAAGAAAAATCTTCTGGAGGGGAAGCAGAGGGAATGGAATCCTCTGCATCAGAATCCTCATAAGTAGATAAGGGTAAATCCTGGTAGTCAGAAGGAACAGAGATATCAGATTCCTGGTCAGAAGAATCAGAATTAAAATCAGTTCTAGGTCTCTTAGAGGGGGAAGGTTGGCTTCTCCTAATAAAGGTAACAAGGTCTTCAGCCATTCTAATCATTTGTTATTGAGGCATATGGGCCTGAGAATGCATTTCGGTCGTAGGTTTCCTAGGCGTAACGTGAGCTTTAGGCCTGAGGAATTCGGTATTCTTAGCTTGAAACGAAGTCTTCGGTTTAATATGAAAAACGGTAGGTCTGAATACACCCTCAGAAGCCGGTGCCTGCACAGCGGCTCCGGACCCATCCAAGGTTGAGACATCTGCAGGTTCCACAGTCGAAGAAGCATCTCACAGCATACCGGCTCCAAATAGGTCTCAGTAGAGGCCTGCGAATCTGTAGTAGCTGGTATCAGGGTCTGCAAAAGTGTCTCACTGAGTACCGGTAGACTGGCGACTAGCTTAACGGAAGCATCGTTGGCAGTTTTGGACCTATGCGGTCTGTCTCATTTCGGAGAACAGAGATCGAGAACAAAAATATTTAGCTACAAGAATAGCCTGACAATGAATAGTTCAGGCGCTGAACAAGGCACAAAACCGACAGCGAGGGACGTCGTGTTCTCGGCCTAAACAGGCGACACAGTTAAGAATGAAAATCTCTATGAGGTATTTGCTTTCTACAAGCAAGAAACTGTTAATTTTTTTCTGACATCGGTTAGAGCGATAAAAAAAGATCCCCAACAGGGTACTTATCTTTTTGAAGACGTTGGGTCTGAAATTCGAAAACGAAAATTTCAGGAGTCGGCCGACTTGCGAACTGCTTTGGGCACCGCACGACAAGAAAGACTGATGTAATGGCGTCGGCTGCATGTTTTATACCCCTGACGACCTGATGTCATGGAAGAAGCGACAGCATCCGACACAGAAATCCGAAGACTCCGGTATTCAGGCCGGCTGAGGGCTACTTGCAGGCAGATAACCTAAATGTGATGACTGCAACAGTGAAACACGAAGAACATCATCATGTTACTGGTGGTAATAGATCTATTTTCAAATTATGAATATTGATATATGGCTTCAAGTCCCAACCTTTCCAATTCTGACAATAATGTATACAATATTATCTTCTCCATTATTTTGCCACAATGTGAAAGCAGACAGGTGTCTGTATGACTTTGTTTTTGACCTATTTTCCTTTCACTTAAAGACAAGTTTGACAAGTGCATGTCTCCAATCTTTAGGAATCTCCCCATATTTATATGACCTCGTAAATAATAGATATAATAGTATTGTAAGTTCTTGCTGAAGTGTTTTCCTGTCATTATTACTAATTCCATCTCCTCCCTCTGCTTTGTTTGGATCCAGTTTGCACAGGTCTTTTTCAGTATAATCTAATTTGATTTTAGTATCAGCCCCTTTTTGGAAACAATCTGTTTTGCATAAGATTTTGTAAATATATCTATAATCTGTTGTGTTTGTGAATATATTTTAGAATTTACACAGTTTATCCATTTGTATGAATTTACTCATTCCACATCTTATGTGTCTATAAAATGGTTTCCTATTATGCTCAATATCTTTATATAAATTTTCTTCAAACTTTTCTTGATATTGTCTCACATTGTGCTTAGTTTGTTTGTCCAGCTTGTTTTATTTCAGTTTTCAAAGTTTTAGTTTGACTTTTTTTCCATTTCTTATATTTTTTTTGTCTCTCACCTTAATCAAGTATGTCATTCTTATGGAAACATATCCTCTTGACATTAAACATTTTTTGACTTTTTGCATTCAAACAATTTCTCTTTCTAAACTTTCCACATTCCCCCTGCAGTTTTTCCACTGAACGCATCACTCCAATTAGTTTTACATAGTGACTATTTGGCTTCCGTATAATATGTTATAATCTTTTGTGCAGTGGTTTAGATTTCAGTTTGGACGAATTATCTATGAACAAATTAACCTTTATAACCCCATGATCACTGCACATCAATGGTGGTAAAACGTGACATGAAGTAACAGTGATTTCTTTAGGAACACAAACAATGTGTAGTATGTTTCATTTCTGGAAGTTTTTTTTAATGATCTGAAGCAGTTGTTCCTGAATAAGAAGTTATGTACCTACCATAACGTTCCATGTTAGTTGTCTTCTTCTCGCCTTCTTTCTTGCTGGTTGGGTTCGGAGCTGATCTTTGGCTCCGACTCGGACATTTTCTAAAGCTCGAGAGCTATTTACTGGCTCGAGGCCTCCCTATATCCCACAATGCCTGGCGCTAGATCCCCAGATCTCGTTTGGAAGACCTAACACCATAACAATACAAAAGGACAACTGTCCAAATAGCAAGACTTCAGCTATAGAGCTAAAGAAAGGTAGAGGACATAAATCGGGTAAGACTCAGCCAGTGACAAGACTCGTAGGAGGACTCTTCTTGGTCTATCTAGGCTAGGGGGGTGGAGGGTGGGGCCTTAAGAAGAGAAGAAGACAACTAACATGGAACGTTATGGTAGGTACATAACTTCTTAATGTTAAGTTGTCTCTCTCGCCTTCATTCTTGCTGGTTGGGACAGCATCCCTAGCACCTTAGTCCTGGGTGGCTCATCGGAACAGACTCTTGAGCACAGTGGAACCAAAATTAGCTCTACTCCTAGAGGCCACATCCAATTTATAATGTGAAATGAAGTATGAGGGGTGGCCCATGTGGCCGCCGCACAAATGGCTTCCATTGGTAGTCTTGCTTGAAAGGCTACCAATGTAGCTAAAACCCTAGTAGAGTGGCCTTTAGGTTTAGCAGGGAGTTCTTTATTCCTCAACTGATAAATAAGGGTAATAATAGAGGACAACCACCTGGATAAGGTTACTTTAGACACTGGTCAACCCTGCTTGCCCTTCGCATAGGACAGGAAGAGTTGGTCTGATTTCCTTATTTGCTCAGTCCTATGCAAATAGAAACGTAATTGCCTATGAACGTCCAACTGGTGTAATTTGTGTTCAGCTTTGTTGGAATAATTTGGAAAAAAGACTGGTAGATCAATGGATTGATTCAAATTATTTTCGGAGGGGACCTTAGGAAGGAACGAAGTATTAGTCCTGAGTGAAACCCTATCCTTATGGAAAATTAGGTAAGGAGGACGAACACATAGGGCTTGAAGTTCTTAAACTCTCCTCGCTGAAGTAATGGCCACCAAAAAGAGGGTTTTCCAAGAAAGCAATTTCAAGGAACAGGAAGCTGCCGGTTCAAAAGGAGGCAGTATCAAGGAAGCTAGGATCAAATTCAAGTCCCACGGAGGCGGGGGATCTCTCACTGGAGGCCTGAGCAAGATTGTTCATTTAAGAAAGGCTTTGCAAAGCTTATGGGACATGATGCTGGTTTCTGACAGGCCCGTATGGAAATTTGAGATTACCCTCTTATTGAACTCTAATGGTGGCTGAAGAGGAGCCCGCTTGAAAAAGTTCTGCTAAAAAGTCTAGGACGTTATGGACAGGGTCCGTAAAAGGATCTATATTTCTAGCCTTTGCCCAGAAAGAGAAACGTTTCTACTTACTAGCATAAGTCTTCCTGGTTGTAGGTTTGTGCGAAGAAAGGATAATCTCACGCACTGAATGGGAAATACTGGGAAGCCTAGCTAAGGTTGGAAGTGGAGCAACCAAGCAGTGAGGTTGAGAGACTGAAGAGATTGATGCAGCCTGCCCGACTGATGGATCAAGAGGTCCGGAACCGGGTCCAGATTCCTAGGCTGCTCTAGAAGGTGACGATGCAGGAACGGGAACCAGATTTGTCGAGGCCAGTAGGGGGCAATGAGGATCATCCTGCACCCCAGCACGGTAGCTTTCTGAATTAGTTTGGGAATTAGGGGAAAGGGTGGGAATGCATACAGAAGTCCCTGGGGCCAATCGTGAACTACAGCATCTCTGGGGGAGTGTCCAGGAAGAGGGAAGAGAGTGATGAAACTGTCGCACTTGCTGTTGAGAGGAGTTGCGAAAAGGTCACAACAAGGCTGACCCCATTTGCGGAAGATTTTGTCTGCTACTGTCTGATTGAGAGACCACTCGTGAGGCATGAGAATAGCTCTGCTTAGCCTGTCCGCTATGACGTTGGACTTCCCAGGGATGTGCGTTGCTGTCAGAAACCGTTGAGAGGAGATCGCCCACTGCCATAGTCTGAGTGCTTCTTGACATAAGGGATAGGACTTGGTTCCGCCCTGCTTGTTGATGTACCACACTACAGACATATTGTCTGTCTGAATTGCAATGGTCCCAGTGGGTAGAGAGTTCTGAAGAGCTTGCAACGCTAAAAGCACCACCCTCATCTCCAAGACATTTATGTGCAAGTGGTACTCGTGGGGTTGCCAGGTGCCCTGGACAGTCTTGCCCTGAAAATGCCCCCCACCACCCAATCAGGGAGGCATCTGTGGTCACCGTGGCAACTGGAGGAGGAAGGACAAATGGTCTGCCCTGGAGTACTGATGGGGAGACCATCCGCCAAGCCAAGTGGTCTTTGCATGACTGTGTGATTATTATCTTGTGAGACATAGGAAGTTGTTGAAAGGACCACTGGGTAAAAAGCATCCACTGGAGAATCCTCATGTGAAAGCGAGCCAGAGGAACTAATATGATCGCTGCTGCCATGAGACCCAAGGTTTTTAGGATGAATCTGGCCTGAATCTTTCTGCATCCTAATAATACCCGTACATGTCGGCGAATGTCTGCCACACTGTCTATTGGAAATTTTGCGGACAGATCTTTCATATTTAATCTTGCGCCTATAAAGGTTAAAGACTGAGAAGGCGACAATGCAGACTTTTCGAAATTTACTGGGATACCTAGGTTGGCGCATGTTTGGATGGTATAATCCCTGGCTCTCAACAACTGATGTCTGGTGGTAGCAGTAAGGAGCCAGTCGTCTAGTTATGGAAACACCTGGAATCCTTGCCGTCTCAGGTGAGCGGTAACTACTGCCATACATTTGGTGAACACCCTGGGGGCTGTGGTGAGACCAAAGGGCAGGGCTCTGAACTGGTAATGACTGGCTCCCACCCGGAAGCGGAGAAACCTTCTGAAACGCCTGTCCATTTTGATACTGTAGTACGCATCCTGAAGATCTATGGAGCACATCCAATTGTCCTGACCCAAAAAGGGTAGAATGGACTGAAGCGTGACCATCTGGAACTTCGTTCTTTGAACAGACCTGTTTAGTCTGCTGAGATCCAAAATGGGTCTCCAGTCCCCTGGCTTTTTTGGTACCAAAAAGAACTTTGAGTAAATTCCGGATCCTTGCTGGTCTGCTGGGACTTATTGGATGGCCCGTTTTTTTAGCAGTTTTGAAATTTCTTGTACAGCCTGTTCTCTTAGACCAGGTGGAACATCTGGGATGGGCTTGTTTGCTTTTAAGGGGGTGTGAACAAAAGGGATTTTGTAACCTCCGGATATGATAGACCGTACCCATCTGTCTCGTGTGATGAGATGCCAGGCTTCTGGGTACAGAGACAATCTTCCCCCGACTGCCTCCGAAGGCGGACAGCAGGGCAGCCCCTCAGGGGTGCTGGAAGGGCTTGCCAGAGAAAGATTCTCTACTGCCCTGATTCTGCGGACCCCCTCTGCTCTGCGGGCGGCGTCTGTTGTTGTTCCCTCCTCTGCCTCTGGAGGGAAACTCGCCATGTGTGTCAGGCACGGGTTTCCGGAACCACATCTTTCCACTCTTCTGACCTTTAGGGTATGGTCTAGAGGGAGTGGAAAAACAGACTCCCACGGCAGAGAGAGTCTTGCCTTCCTGCTCACACCTGGTAAGGGTATCTTTCACTTGTGGTCCAAACAGAGCCGAACCATCGAAAGGGGTATTGGTGAAAGACGCCTTGAAGATATCAGCAAAGTTACATAACTGCATACAGGTATGTCTTCTCAAAGCCACGCCTGTGCCTGCAGCCCTACTCGCCCCATCAGCCGCCTACGAAATGAACCGCATGGAGGAGTTGACGATTGAATTAAGAGTCGTCAGCTGGGAGTTAATCTTGTCTCGAGCCCCCACAGTTGATGGATCTTGAAGATTATCTCCTAGCTCCTTGAGGAGATCCCTCTAGAGACGGGTGAAATGGCACAAGTAATTCAGCGACCGCATGGAGAAGGTCGCTGAAGAAAACATCCGCTTCCTGTATCTGTCCATCGTCCTAGAACCTTTATTAGGGGGATGGACAGGTACAGAAGTGTCAGCCAACTCCTTTTTCATGTCCGCTGCTACCACCATGGCATCAACGGGGACACCCTTTGTCAAAAACTCTATCTTGAGGGGCCGTAATAAACTTAGTGGGCCTGCAGGGGGTTGGTTGCAGTGTGTCCGGGGCTGACCACGCCTTCTGAGCCCCTACTTCCATCAATGGATCGAAAGGCGGAGACACCCAGGAGGTGGAGGGGCGAGAACCAAACACGTCCAGGAACACAGACTCGTCCTCAGAAGGGTTAAGGGCAGTCCAGTTCCCCCTCTGCCTAAGGATCTCAAGGATGTCTGAGAGAGACATCTTCAGAGAGGGATCTTGGGGACCCTTCTGAATCCTCCAAGTCGGTAACTGATGTGACAGACTCGAGGGAGTCAACATGTTTCCTCTTACATTTCCTCTTTTGAGGGGGCTCCTCTGAAATTTCAGGGGAGGCCTCGGAAGAGGAAGATACACCCAGTGTGGTGACCTGAAGCGTTTGATCCCCTCGCTTGGGGTCTGGAGGAGGGGCAACTACCGAAGCAGGCACCCTGGGGGGAGGAGCCGAAGGGGCTGATCGAGGTGCAGACTCAGAAGTCAGCACGCTCCTCATGACCTCGAAGGCGCCCCTGTCCGGCAAAGAAGAGGGTCCCCGCTCCGAAAAGATGGGAATCCTCCCCGGCACAGAAAGGGATGGCTCCGAGGCCGATGTAGGAGCCGAGCTTACCTGCGCCGAGGCTCCGAGAGGGAGAACGGGGTCAGACAAGGGTCCGATGCCACTCACCCCCTCGGAGCCGACGAGGGAGTCTCGGCACCCAGATTCCTCCAAGGACAGAACCATTGAAGAAATCGGAGCAGATGACGGAGCCGAAAGAGGAAGCATCAGCGCCGTTTCCAAGATCCGAGCCCCAACAAACTCCAGCTCCGAACTGACAGGAGGAGTCGGAGGAGGAACTACTTCAGAAACAGGAACAGCCACAGCCTGATGAGGAGGGCTAGTTAACATTTTAGCCAGGGCCTGCGATTTGAGGAGTCTACTAACCACCCTCTCCAAGTCATGACTGAATAGCCTCGAGGACCGAGAAGAGTGGGACCAATGGCTCCGTTCAGATTGTAGTAAAAGCGTCCCCGGAGCCAAGCGAATTGACTGTAGGGATGGAGACCTAGATCGCTTATGGCTCCCTGACAGTTCTGACACCAAGGTCGGAGCCGAGTGAGATTCAGATACTTCGGTTCCGGCCAGAACCGAAATGGAAGGAGACACTCCACCTGGCGACGGCTCCATACTGAGAGTCGACGGCTTGGTGGGCTTAGGGGTTTTCGCTGGCTGAGGCTTCACCGGAGACCCCTCAGGTTTTAATAATCCTCTAAGAATCAACTTGTTCCTACGCTCCTGCAGGACTCTCGGACTAAAGGCATGACATACCGAGCAAGAGTCCTGCAGGTGTAGGGCGCCCAAACAAACACGAAGTGTGACCATCTGTCAGAGACATTTTCTGACAGCATGAGTCACACTTCTTGAACCCTGATACCTTGGTATCCTTTGACATGCTCAAGAAAAAGGGATACAAATGGAAGTATACTAGACTAGTGTAAAGAAACACACACACTCACACTAGTCCCACACCTTCACACAAAAAGTAACAATACTAGAAAAATAAACAAGAAATTTATCTTTAACTACAAAGGCTAAACACTACTTCCTACTGGAAAAAGGGTTTATAAAAGGGAAGGGGTTAGCCTCTAATTAAAACGGCTACTTTAAGGGAGATGGGGGGGGGGGGGACTCTCTAAGCAAAAATGAGTTTCCTAAAAGGAAGAAAACACAGGGATTAAAGATAAAGAGGGTACTAAAACCAATCTAACAGTAATACACTACTAAAAAAGCTTTAAATATATACTAAATTTTAACAACTAAGTATCACAAAACAAGTTAAATACGACCTGAGCCAGTAAAGCGCAACCTCGTAGCTGAAGTGGCAAACGAGATCTGGGGATCTAGCGCCAGGCATTGTGGGATATAGGGAGGCCTCGAGCCAGTAAACAGCTCTCGAGCTTTAGAAAATGGCCAAGTCGGAGCCGAAGATCAGCTCTGAATCCAACCAGCAAGAATGAAGGCGAGAGAGACAACTTAACATCATATGTTGTGAATAATTTTCTTACTAATGTTGTTGAATTAATATTATTCCAGTCTGTTTCTGGTAAACTTAAGTCACTAGCCACTATTATTCTTCCCTCATATTTCACACAAGAAATGTATGAATTCCCGTAGGCCATCAACACTTTACTTTGGAGGACTATACACGCCAACAATTGCTACATGTTCCATAGCTGTCTTTATTACCACAGTTACACAATCTATAGCACTGATGTTATCACTGAACATGTAATAACTACAGGTCTCATAAGTATCTTCAACCGCTACCATGACACCACAACCTAATTATTTTTACTGTAACAGACATTCCAGCAAAAAATTTATAACCTGACAGAGCTAATTTCCAGTCATTGTTCTTTAGACATATTTCATAAATAAAAACATCAATCTTATGGGAACATAGCACATTTTCCAATAAAAAAACTCTTATTATTAATGTTCCTAGCGTTAACAACCAAAGTGCATCAAATATTGCTATCTGTGAACTGTTAAATTTTTGATCTGGCAAAAATCCTGCCTTATGGTTGTCAAATATTGCAAAATATCTGCTGCAAAAATTATCTTCCCTGGCCTTGACAAGTGTACACCATCCTGTCTGTACACATGTCCCTAAAATTAGGTTCAAATGCTCTACACATTGACATTTTTTCAAAACAGGACATTTTTTTCATGTAGTTATCTACCCCCCAAAAATCTTTTCATTCATGGTGACATGAGTCTCCTTTCTATATGTGATTTGTGAAAACTACGTCCTAACCCCTGTGCAAGCCGTGCTATCTAAGAGGGCTGGTTGTTCCCTACTACCAGTCACAGTCTCCTTACAGATGAGATCATTTGTACCAACATGAATAAAACAGATCCATACTTCACATCCTCTATTTTTGCTCCTGGCAAGCATAACACTATTCGATGTTCATTACCTTCTCTGTAAATGCAAGTATCAGTTTCTCTAGTAATTAACCTCTAATTACAAGAATATCTTTTCTGACCAGATCTGAATAATCCAATTTCTAATTCAGTAACATCTGCTCTAGCAAATGTTACAAAGGAATGATCTTCATCACCATAGTCTTATTAATCCTACTGTTTGCATTGTTTATGTCATTGCAAGCATACAATTCTCATCCAGCTGGATTTGTACAACTACAGCTTCAGCCACATTGTCAACGTCTGTCTTTCTCCTCTTTTTCTTACAGCAATGTTCTTCAATCCTTCCACATTCAATTTTGATTTCTTCCTTTTCACCTGCCCTTTGCCTCATTTTACTATAGGTTCATAGGTAAGTACTAGGCTATCTGCCCGAGGGCATCTAGAAGCCTAGCCAGAATGTGTTGGCTTCTGCCACTCCCTTAGATTAGTTCCCTGTACCTCGGTCCAGCAGAGCCATTAATTCCCTGTGCCTCGGTCCAGTAAAGCCACTGCAGTGATCCCCGGGGTAAATTTTCCATTTCCCATCCACTCAAGTTTCTCTTGAAGAGTGTTAGTGAGGGGCTCTGCCTAATGTAGATTGGAATCCTGTTCCAAAGCATGGGGAGTCTCTGGGACAGGAATCTATCCCTCCAGCACGTGCTATTTATCGTTGTGGTGAGGTTTACATCCCTAGAGCATGTGGCTCTTGGGGATTTTTTTTTTAGGTGGAGCATGTCCATCAATTCTGGGTTGGACATGGCCTTGTATGTCAGGCAGAGATTGCCTCTGAGTAAGCGGTATGCAACAGAGTACAGCTGGAGTTTATTCAGTTGGGCTGCATAGGGCATATGTTTTGAGGCCAGTAATCCTCTTGGTGAGGTACTTCTGTGGTCTTTCCAGCTGTTGTAGGTGTCTTGTAAGGTACATCCCAACTACCTTCTCTTTTGGAAATATGACGCCTTTTTCAGTAGAATGAAGGTTTTTTGATAGGAAAATATTATCATTCCCTGCACTCTGTGTGTTACATAAAGCAGTGTCCTTTTTATTATGTATTCTCTTTTGTTTCTTCCTTGCTATCTGTTGTGAATTTCTTCCTTCCTTTCTTTTACTTCCTTCTAAATGGCCTGAATCCTCAGACTGCTGAATACTTGTATCCAGAATTCCAAAGTTGTCAGTGGCATTATCTTGTTTCATAGGGGTTGCGTGACCATTACAGGCAACAGACACATCCTTTCCTAAACATGTTTAATTTGTTCTAGATGTATTACTAATAATTGTAAGCAAACCATCCAACTTTTGACACGAGAAATACAGATCACCAGTGTTATCAGGTGTCACCTTTAAATATACATAGCATTTATTACACTATACTAGATATTTGTGCTTTAGCAACATTTAAGGACTCCATATTTAGCTGCAAATGAATAAAAAATTCTAAAAGAAGAGACTAATCATAGAATAATCAAAATCAGTTACCACAGAATTCAGGGAACTCAAATCTACTTCTACAAGAAAAATCACATAAACAATACAATATACAACTAAATGTTAAATTAAATATAGTAAAGTTGTTACTCTGACCGTATAAGTTGTGAAAGTCATACAAAAGCTGAAATTCCTTTACATCACGACAGCAGTAGCTTGTGCTCATTATCCCTTGCAGTCACACCTCTTTTTAACAGTAAAGATTAATAAATCACAAACCAAGACAGGATAGTTTAGATAAACTCTGTTTTTTTGATATCATATTTTATGAGGTCAAATACGATGTGTTTCACGGCTTTGCAAGTCAGACTAATAAGTCTAATGGGTTTATAGCTTCCCACGTCTATGGTAGGGTTGCCCGTGTATAGGGGCATCACCACTGCAGTCTTCCATACTGTAGGGACAAATTCTGCAGCTAAGTTCAGTTTAAACAATTTATAAAGGTGGGGTTCCACAAGTGCATGTTTGGTGCTACCTATTGGGTATCTCAGTAAATTATCAGACCCCAAGATAGTAGTAGTAGTATTTTTGGTCTTAAATAGGACCTTCTTTTCCTGGTCCTCTGTGATATTAGAAGATATAAGGGATTCAGGAATCTGTGGAATTAAGATAGTTGCTTCAGGGGCAAAGTTTGTATTAAATTGGTCTGCTAATACATTTGCAAAGTCTGCTGGGACTGAGCCATTTTGAATAAGTTCAGAACACTGATGGGTGGTATTTCTTAGTTTCTTAATGTAAATAGAGAAAGACGTACAAACCTTGATTTCAGAAGTTAATTAAATTCATGACTTGTCCTACTACCTCTGATAATAGCGTTTAGCTCCTTAGGGATATTACTGATGCAATACTTAAAATGAAGAGTTTTAAATCTGTTGTATAACCTAAAGAAGTTGTTTTTCTCTTGTAACAGAGTTTAAGTTGGAGGAACACCAGGATGGATTGTTATTAAATTTCTCATTATATTTTCCTCTATTAGGGACAGCCATGTCTAGGCACTTCTCCACGAAAAAATAAAACCCTTTGTATAAATAAGAGCCATGTTGGTATCAAGTTAGGTGATGTTACTAGTGAATTTGGACAACCCACCATAGAAAGCAGAGCCCAGCTGACATCCTTACATCCAAAATTATTGACTGCAGGGGGTTTAGAGATTTTGAAAGAGAATGTAACAAGTTTAAGGTCAGAGTTGACCATTGATGGAGAAACTAGAGAGGTGGTACAAGTGATAACGAGCGGAAGCTACTGCTCTCGTGATGTAAAGGAGTTTCAGCTTTTGTGTGACTTTCACACCTTGTACGGTCAGAGTAACAACTTTACTATATTTAATTTACTATTTAGTTGTATATTGTTTGCGTGATTTTTCTCACAGAAGTTGATTAGTTAAGACTAGGTCAAGAATATTATGTGCTCCTCCAGTTAGTCTGTTAATTGTTCCAGGGGAATTTTTTTATTTATTATATTTACAAATCTCTGAGAATACCTGACTTTGGAGGTATAGGTACTCCAATTCATTGAGGCATCGTAAAAATCTCTTACTATAAAAGCATTTTTGGTAATAGGTAGTTCCTCAAGTACCTTTACAAATTATTAAATCATTGGGTGACGAAGATTATCCTGTAACAAGCACGCTACAAGTTGATAGTTTACTTCGTTCACAGTGCATCATAACTGAATGAGTTCAGTTTGTGCACCTCTGGGAATCTGTCATGAGGTAATGCAGTCCTTTACAAATATGGAAATGTTTCCACGGTCTCCATCAGGCCTGAATTAATGTGTAAACAATGCAGATTTACAGAGGGGTAGTACAAGAAGTAAGCCATTATAACAGTAAGCATTCAGTGGTTAGGGTACAGTTATACAGGAGGTATACTATCTACGAGTAAGACACTAGGAAAAAGACTATACTCAGCCATTTGCTAGGAAGCATGTAGACATTGAGTATATAATAACTGCATTAATTACTTCTGAAACTGAGTCTATTTATTTTTCCTAGTTGAGCTGGCAGCGTGTTATGTGGCGGGGATCGGTTTTAGAAAAAAATTTCCCTACACAAAAGCCAACAGAGGATTTAATGACCTGCAGGCTTCCTTAATTCGAAGACAAGTAATACAGGAGTAGATAGAAATTGAACATTTAAGTTGGGGGCAGTAAGATTAATGTAGTACACTGATAACATGCTCAGAACTCCATTAACCAGAAAGACAAACTGCATTTTCCCATGATCTTAACACTTAAAACAATCCCAAATAACAGTATTTATTTATTTATTTATTTATTTAACATTTGTTGACCGGGAATGTCCGACTAGGTTCCACAGAGCCTGTTTTCAGCGGAGGCCCGGGGAGAAATGCTCCAGATGCATGTCTTTGGAATTTAACTTAAGAACCCTTTATTAAAACTACTTTCATGGGAATCAACCAAGTTTGTTTCACTTATCTTCCATTTCTTTAATATACAATATTCTTTAAAGAAACCGATATCAATTACCTTAAAATGAATTTTGACCTTGTACACCACTGCTTCTTTGAGCACGAACTGTTGTTTCACCAGTGCATCTAAGCTTCCTGTTTAAAAAATGTAGAAAATAAAGAAATGATTAACACTTTTTTTTCAAAATTTAATACAGAAATAAATCCAACAATATGCTGATTTGCTCCCACATACAATTTTTAGCAAATTCTTAGTTCACCTCTTAACTCCATTGTGTCTCTTTCCTTGGCGCTATGTTGCCCATCTCACTTGGCCTGAATTCTTGCTTCTCCAGCACCTGCACAACTGCTATGATTCATGTGCAACGCTGTCTATATGTGAGGCATTTAAACTTTTCCCTTGAACCTACCTTCACAGTCTTATTTTTGAGTTCATTGGTTAAATGCAGTCTTGTACATGAAGAGAACAGGGATTCAAGTTTAGTTCATAGGCACCTACTGCAAAAGTAACTACAAGGACTCATAGAACGTGGCAAGTAAGCAACCATACCACTTACTAAGATGACAGCAAAGAGCCTAATCAAGACAATCACATGACATCTTGCATGTTCTTAAGTCTTATGGAATATTAAAAACCCACTGCACTATACATTACGTCCCTCCCCTTATGTTTAATATTTGTATTAAAAAGGACAATCATGCTATACGAAATCATACTACAGACTAGAGATGTCACATCACATACATACATTTAGCTATTTTTTTAAATAATTCGACAATACCTAGACAGCTTACATTCACTATGAAATTATGTAATAGTCAGGAGGGGCTCTGAAGATGCACCTGGTAGATGATCATCTGGATATCTCATAGACTTCCATCATCAGATCTGGTAACTGAGGGATTAAATGAAACACAGCCTCAATCAAGAACTGTCATACTCTGGAACAGTCTCAGTTCTGGGAATCTGTAACACTTCTTAAGTTGAACAGCCCTTAAATGCTTTTCACTAGTTGTGATGGGTACAGCAATGGCATGCCTAGGGTGAGCTGAAAGAAGAGCTGCCCCTGGCGCAAAGTGTTAGCGGACAATAATAGGCCCCATCACTTTTCAGTGCATCAACTGCACTCAGACCTGAACCACTGTAGTGCTCCATGTGTGGTATAAAACATTGCAAGCAGTCTGCTACATTTTAAAAGCAAAGAGCTATCTATTTTAAGTGTCCCATATTTGATTTGGACAATAAAGGACCTATTTGTATCAAGCATGATAACAGCAGCAGCATCCTGCTGCTCTAATGGTTTCTTAGTTGGGCTTTATGCCATCTATCCTGGTCTTAGTAATGGTAATGACTTGGCTGATCTTTCAGAACAGAATCTGTTTTTTGTTGGCAGCTTGAACATTTGCATTTGTTCTGGATGAAGTAGAGCAGAAGATGCTGTCAACTTTTTCACTCTCCTCTCTATCAACAACTAAGGAGGGTAAAATCCTCCGGGCTGAAGTGGTGGTGCCGAAGTGCAAACTAAACCCTACTTTGACTGAACAGATTTGTTCATAATGTCATCTCGGTCTGCAATAACTCTCAATCTGACCATTTGATGAAGGATAACTTGGCAAAATCTGCTGTGTTAGAAATGAAGGATAACTTGGCAAAATCTGCTGTGTTAGAAATGAAGGATAACTTGGCAAAATCTGCTGTGTTAGAACTCGCACTGCTGTGAAACAGCTTTGAATCCTTTTATTTTTTAAACACTTTTATTAAATCCCCACATTTTAGACAATGACTCAAGTAGACATACTTTAGCACAAAAAATAAACCATAGTAACGTTTTCCATTATTTCAAAAATCATTCAGTCACAAATTATGGAACTTGACCAATTCCTGAATCCCTTAAAAGTTACTCCTCTTACCGATTATTCAGCATGTGCTGTCCTTACAAATTTTATTTCTATGCAATTTACGCATTCTACTCTCTAAAGAACCCACCTCCACTTCATTCATCTCCTTTACAATAGTCAGTACTTCAATTACAGTCAGTTTAGATTCTGATTTTCTTTTTCCTTGTAATTGCTTTTTTGACAGCTAACAGCATTAAAACTTAGTAAGGCTTTATTATGTCTGGGTAATTCAGATTATATATCCTAGCACAAAAGAATCAGTTCCTTAATTACAACTGTTTGCTCCACCAAAATATCTGTACTCAGAATGGAATTTTTAAAATTTGCCAACTTGTTACATTCTGAAAAAAAAAAGAACATGCCCCCAACTGCACCTCAATTTCCCATCACACCTCCAGCATTTGCTATTTACCTGAGAAAAAATCCTCTGAAGTCTGGGAAGCCCTCTGAGTAACAGCCACCACTTTCTTCCAAGATGCTAATAGCCTCCACCCCTTTCAAAATACTGTTAAACAAAACCCTACAGGACAGCATCATTTTCTTCCCTCTTAACTTCCAAAGGAACACAGGCTGATGCTGCAGAGTGCTCTGTTGATCAACTAAGTCACTGCTTTTATCTCATTTGTTCCTATCTTTGCTAATAATTACGGACACTCATTCATCTAACCTTAGCATAATTAAGTCTTCCATATTTCCATTTGTACCTTTTTTGGTTTCTACATTCATGTGATTTATACGATTCATAACATTTATGAAATACCCCCAGTACCAAAACAGGATATAGATATATGTTTTTCTCTTGTGATATCTTCCCAAAGTTTGGTAACAACCCTTTCTACATTTTGTTGCCTAACTTTTTGTCCTCTAGACCTACCAAAAAATGTGGCTTAACAGCAACCTATCTAAAGTTATATATATATTATTCAAATAGTCCGTTATTTTCCCTTTAGTGCTCTGCTGTTGCTCTTCTTGTTCAATGAAATTCCTCATATTTTACAATATTTCAACTTTTATGGACCCCTCTAAATAATTCCTATTACTTTTCCCCATATCTCACTTTCTTATTCCTACAGTTCTTTTACAATTCATGTTCAATTTACTTCCTTCACTAGCTATCCACTCTGAAGACATTTTCAGCTTCCCCTTCCCTAATAACACTTGAATCATTTCTACCATTCATTCATTAAATTCCTCTCTCAATTATCATTTCTACCATTCATTCATTAAATTCCTCTCTTTTAATTATCATTTCTACCATTCATTCATTAAATTCCTCTTTTAATTATCATTTCTACCATTCACTCATTAAATTCCTCTCTCAATTATCATTTCTACCATTCATTCATTAACTTCCTCTCTTTTAATTATCATTTCTACCATTCATTCATTAATTTCCTCACTCAATTATCATTTCTACCATTCATTCATTCAATTCCTCTCTTTTAATTATCATTTTACCATTAATTCATTAAATTCCTCTCTTTTAATTATCATTTCTACCATTCATTAATTTCCTCTCTCAATTATCATTTCTACCATTCATTCATTAAATTCCTCTCTTTTAATTATCATTTCTACCATTCATTAAATTCCTCTCTTTTAATTATCATTTCTACCATTCATTCATTAAATTCCTCTCTCAATTATCATTTCTACCATTCATTCATTAAATTCCTCTCTTTTAATTATAATTTCTACCATTCATTAAATTCCTCTCTTTTAATTATCATTTCTACCATTCATTCATTAAATTCCTCTCTTTTTAATAGAGAAGTAGGAAAGCATTAGAGTCTCATTTTTTACTTCATTACCCTGCATCTTTCTGCTAGTTTTTATTGGTGTATGATCTGAAATAGTTACTGGATATGTCTCAAAACTTTCAATTAAATACACATGCTCTTGTGAAATTTAATTTATATCCAGTCTAGCCCACTTTCTGTACTTTGAGAAATATATAAATTTTGTTGAGCTCCTACTAATGAATCCACATCTCCTATACCAAATATTCTCATACAGTTCTTCAGAAATGTACAACCCTCTTATTAAAATTTCCCTTTATAGCATACATCCTCACTATTGCAAATCAGTTTCCAGTTCCAACCCATAAACAATATTCACTGTTGAAAGTTTATTTCTCTCAAAAATTTTTTAAGCTCCATGACAGTAGCTTTGGGTGGAATATAAATACATGCTGGCATAATCCTTCTCCATTGACAATAACCCCTTAATTCCACAAATTTATTGTTATTGGATCCCTCCCTACCAATCAGTATTACTCTCCTAGTTCCGGATATTCTGCTGAATGTCTTACATTGAAATCTTTTTTTTTAATTCATCTGCTCACTTCTATCCAAATATATCTCCTGCAACAATGCTATTCGCACCTTACATATCTAAATACAATTCAATACGTCCTGCTTTTTTGTCTATACATTTAAGACCATTTACATTACATGATACTATGGACAGAGCAGCTATGATCGAAAGCTATTACTCCCACATAACATGTCAGCAGTTATTTTAATGTATACTTCCAGCTTTTAGCTTACACACGCACTAAGGGCTGATCTCTTATGCAGTTTCCTCTCATCTCCATTTGAATCATCATCATCATCCCTTTTCCCATTTACATGGGGTCGGGGTATCATATTAACTGTCGCCAACTCTCTCAATTCAGTGCCACTTTCCTGCCTTCTTTAACACTCATGCCTGATTGTCGCAGATCTTCTTTCACACAATCCATCCACCTCTTTGCTGGACGCCCTCGCTTCCTCTTACCTTCTTCCCGTCTGTCCCAAATCTCCCTCACCAGATTGTCTTCTGCTTTTCTACACGTGCCCATACCATCGTAATTTGTTCTCTTTGATCTTTTCTGCAATTGGAGCTACTTTGGCTTCTGCTCTTATGTCCTCATTTCTTCGCCTGTCCCGCAGTGTGCATCCTGCCATCTTTCTCAGGCACTTCATTTCCATCACCTCTAGCTTCTTCAACTGTTCTGCCTTTACTGCCCAAGTTTCTGTACCATACAGTAGTACTGGTCGCACCACTGTCTTGTACATCTTACTTTTTAGCTTCTTTGGCATTCTTCTGTCATATACTACACCTGATACTCTATGCCAGTTGGCTGCAGCCCCTCTGATTCTAGCTTTGACCTCTTCATTCAGACTACCCTTCTCCTCAACCACCCCTCCCAGATACTTGAAGCTGTTTACCTGTTCCACTATCTCCCCACTTATCTCTATTCTCAGCTTCTTCTGATTTCCCCAATCTGCTGCCATTACCACTGTCTTATCTGTGCTTAGTTTCATCCCATGTGCCTTCAGATTTGCATTCCATTCTCCTATCCTTTGCTGAAGTTCTAGATCAGAGTCTGCCTGTACTGCCACATCGTCTGCATACAGCAGCTTTGTTGCTCTGTCCCCTCCAACCTGTTTGCTGATGTAGTCCATTACCAGTATGAACAGCAGTGGGCTCAGAGCTGAACTCTGGTGTACACCCACTCCCACTGGGAACCCCTCAGTGAGGCCAAACACTGTTCATACTTGAGTCACTGGGTCCTTGTACATAGCCTGTACTAATTCTACCAATGTTTCTGGGACTTCAAACTACCGCATTACTTCCCAGATCAGCTTTCTTGGGACCTTGTCATATGCTTTCATCTCCATTTGAATCCAAGTCATATTTTCAACATTTTTTTTCCTTCCATGAAAACATTCACACAAAAACAAAAAAAAATTGAGAGCCTCCCATCCCTGTTTAACTCAACACAGAAAGCTATGTACATTTTCAAAAAAAAAAATCCACCTCCAGAAAGAAGCAGCTGCCCCAGACTTTCTGCACCCACAAACATTATCTAATACTCATGCTAAAATGCATGTTGGAAAGTACAGTTGTGTACACTTACCATAAATGTAGATGTTCAAGTGTATTCACTGCTGCAGTCATTACATTTGGGTAATCTGCTGGCAGGTTGTCCTCAGTCGGCCTGATTAACAAAGTCTTGGGTCCTGTGTCGGTTGCTGTCCCTTCTTCCATGACTTCAGGTCGTCAGGGGTATAAAACATGCATCTGACACCATTACATCAGTTTTTCTTGCCCCAGACTTCAGGTGCCCCCCTAATGGGGAGCAGATAAAAAATAAAAAACACAGAAATATACCTCCAACCAAAAGCAAATACACCAAAAAGGCTTTTAAGCATAGTAAAATAAGGTAGAGGTATAGTCAGAGAAAAATAGGGGGCTGGAGGGAGGATAACCAAGACTGCAACAGTGAATACACTCGAACATCTACATTTATGGTAAGTGCACACAACTGCACTATGTTCTTCGTGTTGCACTGTTGCAGTCATTACATTTGGGTAGATTCCCAAAGCTATGGTTGGGAGGAGGAGATTATACAGCATTAGGACCAGCTATAAGGCCCTGAAAGACAGCAGTGGCAAAGCCAGCTCTGGATTTAGAGAAAATTGGTAAATGATAATGCTTGGTGAAAGTATGTACAGAACTCCAGGTAGCAGCTTCTAGAATATCCATGGTAGGAAAGTACAGTTTTGTACCTACCATAAATGTAGATGTCTGAGAGGTATGCATCTGCAGTCCTAACAAATGGGCTGTCCTGGCCTCAGGCAGCCCTTCGGTCAGCCGGATTCCAAAGTCTGGGTCTGGCCTCGGCTGGTGTCGCACTTCACCCGACGTCATAGCTGCAGTTCTTCGGGTATAAAGGCATCAGCCGACGCCATTTTCCTCAGTGTTTCTTGCCCCAGATGCCAGATGCCCTCTAGGAAGGCTAAATTTGGATAAATGCAAATGTTTCCAAACAACAGAGAGCAAACAGAAATAAACATGTATATACATATATACAAACAAACAAATACACCATAATAGATTCCCCCAGCTAGCTACAAGATGGGCAAATACCCTAGGAGTACCACAGTAGGGAAGGAGGGTGGGTAATCCTGACTGCAGATGCATACCTCTCGGACATCTACATTTATGGTAGGTACAAAACTGTACTATGTCCTTCAAGGATGCATCTGCAGTCCTAACAAATGGGTAGAATACCATAGCCAAACTGGGGGAGGAGGACCTAACAAGATTATGGTGTAGTTAAGATCCCTTGCAAAACAGCAGTGGCAAAACCTGCTCGGGATCTGGAGTATAAGGGTAGATTATAATGCTTGGCAAATGTATGCACGGAGCTCGAAGTAGCAGCCTCTAAAATGTCTTTTGTAGCCACTCCTCGTAAAAAAGCTGTAGTAGTGGCTGTAGCCCTTGTGGAGTGAGGTCTGATATTCTCTGGAGTTGCCTTTCCATGATAAGAATAACAAAATCTAATGCAATTTCCTATCCATTTTGAGATTGTCTGTTTTGAAATTGCTTTTCCTTCCATGCCTGTGGCATATGCTACCAGAAGCTGGTCAGTTTTTCTATTGTTCTTGGTTCTGTCCAGGTAGTAGCGCAATTGCCTATGCACATCCAAGGTATGCAGCAGTCTTTCTCCCCTGTTCTGTGGGTTGGGGAAGAATGTAGGTAGGTGGATTGCTTGGTTTAAAGATACCCTGGAGACCACCTTTGGCATAAAGGTAGGATTAGTTCTCATGGACACTCTATCCTGATGGAAGATAAGGAAGGGTTGCACTGCCATTAATGCCTGTAATTCAGAAACCCTTCTTGCTGAAGTGATTACAAGCAGGAAAGCAGTTTTCCATGATAAGTACTGTAATTCTGCTGTTGCTGCTGGTTCAAAAGGGGGAAGTGCCAACTTTTCTAGCACAAAGTTCAAGTCCCATGTAGGCAATGGTGGCTTCCTTGGTGGCTTTACATTTTTGATTCCTCTCAGAAACTGCCTGAGTAGAGGATGAGAGAAGACTGGAGGATCCATGTTGTATTCTGCTGAAATAGCTGATGCATGAATCTTAATGGAAGAGTAAGACAGGCCATTGTGGAAAAGCTCTGCTAAGTATTCCAGGATGTTAGCTATGTTTACCAGTGCTACATTTTGCCCTTTTGCTGCACTCCAAAAGAGATATCTTTTCCATTTCGCTGAGTAAGTTTTTCTTGTTGAGGGTCTGCGAGCTTCCAAGATAATGTCTTTAACCCTTTGAGATAAATCTGGGTTATTTTGTCTTATGCAATGCTCCAAGCAGCTAGCTGCAGTGTTTTCAGGTTCGGATGCAGGGTTTTGAAGTTGTTCTGTGTTAGCAGTAAAGGAACCTGGGGTAGAGGCCATGCGAGTCCCGAGACATACTCCTCAGTAGTGGGTACCAGTGCTGCCTCGGCCAGTCTGGAGCTATCAGGATGATCCTTGGGTGGTCTTCTTTGATCTTCAATAGCACCTTGTGCATCAAAGGAAGAGGTGGGAATGCATATGCTGTCAGGTTTTCCCAACTGAAAGATAGGAGTCCACCTTCCAAGCAAGTGGGTGGTATGTCCTTGTGCAGAATTTTTTCAATTGGTGATTGTGTGGGGATGCGAATAGGTCTATTTCTGGTAGTCCCCATTTCCTTGTGATGGATTTGAAGATGTCTGGATGCAGCATCCATTCGTGGGCATCCGTGGTAGTCCTGCTTAAGATGTCTGCTAGTATGTTCTCTTTCCCTGGCACAAATATTGCCTTGAGCTGTATGTTGAGGCTTAGGGCCACATTCCAGAGATCCATTGCCATCCGGCATAGAGGATATGAATGTGTGCCTCCCTGTTTGTTGATATACCACATAACTGTGGTGTTGTCCGTCCTTATCAGCAATTGTCCCTGTTGGAGAAACGGTCTGAATGCCTGAATTGCCAGTTTTACTGCCAGCATTTCTTTTTGGTTTATGTGTAGGTTTAGCTGGTCTTGAGTCCATAAGCCTTGTATGCACTTGTCCAGCATGTGTGCCCCCCAACCAAGGTCTGAGGCGTCTGTGGTGATAGTCTGGCTTGGTTGAGGGCTGTGGAAGGGCAGTCCTTTGTTCAATTGACAGGCCTGAGCCCACCATCGGAATTCTTGCTTCAGGCATGGAATTATTGGAATTTGGGTTTCTAGGCTGTGCTTGTGCTGAGACCATAAATTCCTGAGTTACCATTGCAACTTCCTCATATGCAGTCTGGCATGTGGGATCAAAATTATGCAGGATGCCATGTAACCCAGGGCTTGCAGGACTTTCCTTGCTGTAAGCTGGTTCTGCGTTAATGCCATGAAGTAGAGTGGAAGGTGCTTTTGTTTTTCTGCTGTGAGGGATGCCATTTGATTTGATGTGTCCAGTTCTGCACCCAAGAAAGTTATCCTTTGGGATGGCAACAGCCTTGACTTTTTTATATTGACTGTGCATCCCAAGGCTTGCAGTAGATGAATGACCCTTTTCAAGTCTTTTGTTAATTTGTTTTGTTGTCCGCTTGTAGCAGGCAGTCGTCCAGGTAAGGGTAAATTTGAATTCCCTGAAGCCTGCAATGAGCAATTACTGATGCCAGGCATTTCGTGAATACTCTGGGCAGTAGATAAGCCAAAAGGCAATGCTGAGAATTGATAATGCTCTGATCCTGCAAGAAATCTGAGGTATCTTCTGCAATTTGGTCGTATGGGGACGTGCAGGTATGCCTCCTTGAGATCTAGAGTTACCAGCCAAGACTCCTTGCCCAGCATGGGAAGAAGCTGCTGTAGAGTCAGCATTTTGAATTTTGGGACAATGAGGTATGTATTCAGTGCGGACAGGTCTAGAATAGGTCTCCATTGATTTTCCTTCCTTGGCACCAGGAAAAGTCTGGAGTAAAATCCTTGCCCTTGTTCCATAGATGGTACCTTTTCTATAGCTCTCATCCTTTTTAAGTTGTCTATTTGTTCTAGAGCGTTTGCCATTTGATTTGGAGGTAGGTTTGGCATTCCTCTCTTCCTTGGTAGAGTATGGAAGTGAAACCTGTAACCTTTGTCTATTGTCTGTAAAATCCATTTGTCTCTTGTAATGCAATGCCAGTTTACTGAAAATAAGGCTAGCTTTTCGCCTAAAGGTGCTTCTAGTTGTTCCCTGGTAGGCGGCTTCAGAACCAAGTCATTGTGATTGTCCTGTGGAAGTGGTAGTGGCTGGGTCTGCAGCAGTACTTCGCTGGTTGTTAGGCTGCCACTGACGTCCTCTGTAGGCACCTCTGGATTGACCTCTGCCTCTTGTGTGCCTATTCCTGCCTCTCTGTGCTCTGTTGGAGTCTGGAAAGGACCAATTCTTGGAAGGCCAGTTCCCACTAAACCTTGGAGGCTGGACCTGTAAGAAATCCTTGACTGTCTGGACAGATTTTGCTTTCTCTTCCACCTTCTTAAGCACTTGCTGTGCAGGAGAGCCAAACAAATTGTGTTTATCCATGGGAGCATCTAGGAGCTTTGATTTTACATGGTCTGGTAAGGACTGCTCTTTTAACCATGCATGCCTTCTGATCACGGTACCAGTCATAGCTGATCTAAAGGAGGCCTCCAGTGCATCATAGCCGCATTTTAAGGAATGATTACTGACCTGCTGTATGTTATGTACCATTTCCTGAAGAGATTTTCGGTCTAAAGGTTCAGGTGAGGACAGCTTTTAGATAACTGATCTAACATAAATTCCTGATACTGAATCATGTGGAATTGACAGTTTAAGGCCCTAGCGAAAGAGTTGCAGAAGTATAAACTTTTTACCCCATCTCTCAAGGCCCTAGATTCCCTTTCAGAGGGAGTGGGTTTTGGCAGAGGTAGCTGCTACCGCTTTGGGGCCCTGTGAAACAGTTTCAGGATCTGCAAAAGGAGCCTTATACAAGTGATTATGTGTGTCCGAACCCTGTAGTATCTGTCGGGCTTAGCAGGGGCCGGAGGGAGTGAATCAGGAGCAGTACAAGCATCATTAAATGCATCATCCACAACTGTAAGTACTGGAGGAATGGCTAAAGGCCTATGCTGTGGCAAATGCAAAAAAGTTCTAAGCCTTTTCCTAGAGTCTGAGAAATCCTGACCCTGCCATTGAAATTGTTCCCTCATAGCATGCAGGGTTTCCCCAAAGGAAAATTCCTCAGGAGGAGAGGCAGAAGGAATGGAGTCTTCTGCATCAGAGTCCTCATATGGAGAATAAGGGCCCTCAGGAGGGTTTGTATTTTCTGATCGTCTGAGGAGTAATCAGTGGAAACTGGCTCAGGGGGTTCTGCTCTAGGCCTCTTCTCTGGAGGAGGTTGAGAGGCCCTATCAGGGTGAGACTGGGATCCCCTGATCAAAGAAATGAGATCCTCTGCTAGACTAAGCATTTGAGTACTAGAGCTAGGCCTGTGAGAGGGGGCTTTAGTAGGCACGGCCTTGGAAGATTTAGCTGCTTTAGCCCTGGCAAAGGCCTTAATTGACATGGATGCAGGGGGCCTAGCAGCTCCACGTGCAGGAGAAGATACATCTAGGGGAATAGTATCTGATAAATCCTGAGAAACTGTAAGAGCAGGAATTTCAGTAGCAGATTCAGCCATGCTGGAAGAGGCCTCGGTAGTAGGAGGCATGCTTTCGGCCGAAGGAAGAACCGCAGACTCGGTTTCAGCCGTAACAGAGACACTCGCGGTTGGCTTAACCACGGTTTCGGCCGAAACCGCGGACCGCGAGTGTCGGTCCTTTTCCTTACGCTTTTTAGCTAAATGCGAAGTTGGAGTCTCCGACGGCATGATATAAGCAAAAGCGGAGCCGAAAAACTCCTCGGCAAACTCCGACCGACGTCTAAGCATCCGTCGGTTGAAGGAAGCACAGGCTAAACAAGCTGCTACGTCGTGGTCTGGGCCTAAACAAGGTAGGCAGTAAGAGTGGAAGTCTTTATGAGGTATTTGTTTCCCACAAGTTAAACAGTTATTCACTTTTTCTGACATCGGCTGAGGCAAGAAAGAGTCCCCAACGGGGTACTTAGCTTTTTAGAAGTCTTCGGTAGTAGTAATCTCTGGATCTGACCGACCGGCACTTGCGAACAACTTCTGCTTCGGGCGCCACGCGGCAAGAAAGACTGAGGAAAATAGCGTCGGCTGATGCCTTTATACCCGAAGAACTGCAGCTATGACGTCGGGTGAAGTGCGACACCAGCCGAGGCCAGACCCAGACTTTGGAATCCGGCCGACCGAAGGGCTGCCTGAGGCCAGGACAACCCATTTGCTAGGACTGCAGATGCATCCTTGAAGGACATCACCTCTGAGAAAAGCTGCAGAAGTAGATGCAGCCCTGGTGGAGTGAGATCTGATTCCCTGGGGAATTGGTTTTCCATGGTGCTTATAGCAGAAATGAATGCAAAGGCTTATCCATTTAGAAATGGTTTGTTTAGAAATAGCCTTCCCCTCTGCCCCTGCAGCAAATGCTACCAGCAATTGTTCAGATTTTCTTTGAGATTTACTCCTGTCCAAGTAGAATCTAAGTTGTCTGTGCACATCCAAGGAATGCAGAATCCATTCCCCTTTGTTCTGCAGATTAGGAAAGAAGGTTGGCAAATGAATGGACTGGCTAAGAGCCACACTGGAAACCACCTTGGGCATGAAGGATGGATTAGTCCTCAGATATACTCTGTCCGCATGAAAGATGATGAAAGGCTCCACTGCCATAAGGGCCTGTAATTCAGATATCCTTCTAGCTGAAGTGATTGCTAAAAGGAAGGCAGTTTTCCAAGAAAAAATGTTAAGTCTGCAGTAGCAGCTGGCTCAAAAGGAGGTAGAGTGAGGTTTTCCAAAACAAAGTTAAGATCCCAGGCAGAGGTAGGAGCTCTCCTGGATGGTCTCAAGTTCTTTGCCCCTCTGAGATACTGCTTGAGCAGGGGATGAGAGAAGAGGGGTGGTTCTGTGTTATAGTGAGCTGAAATAGGTGAAGCATGGATTTTAATAGAGGAAAAAGACAGGCCCTTGTGAAGCATCTCAGTTAAGTATTTCAAAATCTGAGGTAAATTGGGCACTGCTGTGCTCATCCCTAAAGATTGGTTCCAGGCACAGAATCTTTTCCATTTGTCAGCATAAGATTTTCTAGTACTAGGTCTTCTTACCTCCAAGATGACATCCATCACAGGTTTGCTTTGGGATGGTAAGGGTGAATTTAAGTGATTAGCCAGGCTACAAAATTCAATGTTGGAAGCTGAGGGTGCAGAATTTGGTTCTGCTGAGACAGCAAGGAAGGTGTCTGAGGCAGATGCCATGGAGATATTTGTGGCACACTGCGCAGGAGTGGGCACCAGTGTTGGCATAGCCAGTCTGAAGCAATCAAAATCACGCTTGGTTTGCCCTGTTTGACTTTTAGCAGAACTCTGGAGAGCAGAGGCAGAGTGGGAAAGGAGTAAACTGATAGATTTTTCCAGCTGAAGAACAGAGCATCCACTTTCCAGGCTTTTTTGTGGGGAGTCCTTGTGCAAAACTTATCCAACTGGTAGTTCTGGGGGGAGGCAAATAGATCTATGTCTGGGATCCCCCATTTGCTTGTCAACATTTTGAAAATCTGTGGTTCCAGTTTCCACTCGTGTGGGTCCATGAAATTTCTGCTTAGTCTGTCTGCCAGCGTATTCAAATTTCCTGGCAGGAACCGAGCTTGTAGGTGCACTTGGTAGCTCAAGGCTGTGTTCCACAATGCCATGGGTAGTCTGCAGAGGGGGTAAGAATGTGTACCCCCCTGCTTGTTTATGTACCACATAACCATGGTGTTGTCCATCTTTATCATTAGCTGCCCTGGAAGAATGCAGTCCTTGAAGGCTGTCAGAGCATTCTGTACAGCTAACATTTCTTTTTGATTGATATGTAGGTGCATTTGATTTGGGTTCCATTTGCCCTGAATGCACTTTCCTGCCAGGTGTGCCCCCCCATGCATAGTCTGATGCATCTGTAGTTAGGGTTTGGGTGGCAGGGGGTAGTGTGAATGGCAGTCCCTTGTTTTGGTGGCAGGCCTCTGCCCACAATAGGAATTCCAGTCGTAGGCAAGGTATGATAGGAATCATTGTTTCCAGACTGTGACAATGTTGACTCCATAGACTTTTTAAGTACCACTGTCGTTTCCTCATATGCAGTCTTGCATATGGAATTAGAAGAATGCAGAAGGCCATGAAGTCCAAGGCTTGCAATATTTGTCTTGCAGATAGCAGGGTTTTTGTGGCCACTTGTTTGAAGTAAGTTTCCAATTGAATTTGCTTCTCTGGCGTGAGGAAAGCCATCTGGGCAGCTGTATTCAAGCTTGCACACAGGAATGTAATCTGCTGAGAGGGTACCAGTTTTGATTTCTTTTCGTTTATGGTGTACCCCAGACAAGTTAGACCCCTTTTTACAAACGCCAGATGATTGAGAAGTATGCCCTGATTTTCTGCCTCAATTAGACAATCGTCCAGGTATGGATATATTTGAATATTTCTTTGCCTGCAAAATGCAATAACTGGAGCCAGGCACTTTGTGAATACCCTGGGAGCAGTAGACAAGCCAAAGGGCAGTGCAGAGAACTGATAATGCAAGTAGCCTGCTTTGAAGTGGAGGTATCTTCTGCAAGATTCCCTGATTGGGATGTGCAGGTATGCTTCTTTTAAATCTAGAGTTGCCAACCAGGAATCTTTGCCTAGCATAGGAAGTAACTGGTGAAGAGTCAGCATCTTGAATTTTGGAATGTCCAGAAAAGTGTTTAGAGTAGACAGGTCCAGAATTGGACGCCATGATTTGTCTTTTCTGGGTACCACAAAAAGCCTGGAGTAGAAACCTTGTCCCTTTTCCTCTTCTGGTACTTGTTGAATAGCCCCCATGTTTAAGAGGGAAAGTACTTGTTTTTGGGCCTCTGCCCACTGATTTGGGGGCAGGTCTAGCCACCTGTTTGGTGTTAGCAATGTGTGGAAATGAAGTCTGTATCCCTGGAACACTATATTTAAAACCCATTTGTCCTGGGTTATGAGTTCCCAGTTCTTTGCATGAAGAGCAATCTTTCCCCCCCCCAAAGGGGCGGCTAAAAGGTAAGTGCTTGGAAATTTTAAAAGGAAGTCATTGAGACTGTTTACCATAGGGGGGATGTCTTGTTATTTCCAGATTTGGAAGTGGAGGCCCCCCACTGCTTAGATCTGAGAGTCCCTTGGGACTGAAACCTGGTGCTTTTGGTGTGTCTGGGTTTGGCTTGAGAGAATCTGGAAGGAGCTGGAAAAGACCAATTCTTAGTAGGCCAGTGTCTACTAAATCTTGAAGGTTGAACTTGTAAGACATCCTTAACAGTTTGCATAGATTTAGCTTCATCTTCCATCTTATTTAGAACTTCTTCAGCCTTATTGCCAAACAAGCGGCCCTGATTTAAAGCAGCATCCAACAATTTCACTTTAACATGATCAGGCAAAGATTGCTCCTTAAGCCAAGCATGCCTTCTAAGCACAGACCCAGTAACAGCAGCCCTGCATGAGGCCTCTAAAGAATCAAAACCACATTGCAAAGTATGTTTTCCAACTTGTTCAGCAGAATGCAATAAATCCTGTAAATCTTTATTTTCCACACAGTCAGGAATCAACATCATTTTCTGTTTAAGCAGTCCAATAGTATGCTGTTGATATTTTAACATATAAAATTGGCAGTTTAAAGCCCTGATTGCCAAGGTTGCAGAAGTATAAACCTTCTTACCCCATCTAGCCAGTGCCCTAGAGTCTCTATCAGAAGGGGTATGATTTTTAGTAGTAGAAGCCTTAATGCCCTTTGGTCCCTGAGAAATGGTTTCTGGATCTGAAACAGGATTTTTGAAAAGGAACTTGTGGGACTCAGGAACCCTGTAGTATCTGTCAGGCTTACTAGGAGTCAGAGGTAGGAAATCAGGGGTCATACTGGATTCCGAAAACACATTGTCAACAATGTCTAGTACAGGAGATATGGCCAAAGGCCTATGCTGAGGTAAGAAGGAGGAAATCCCTAAGCCTCTTTTTTGAATCAGAAAATTCCTGACTTTCCCAGTGGGAATGCTCCCTTAAGGTATGTAAAGTTTCCCCAAAAGAAAAATCCTCAGGAGGGGAAGCAGACGGAATGGAATCCTTTGCATCAGAATCCTCAGAAATAGGTATGGACAAATCCAGGTCATTAGAAGAGTCAGAAGAAACAGAAACTGATCAGAATATTCATAATCAAACTCAGCCCTAGGCCTCGGGGGGGGGGGGGTTGACTACCCCTGATTAGAGTAATTAAATCTTCAGCCATTTTGATTATTGTTTTTTTAGGCATAGGGGCCTGAACATGTGGTCTGGGTGTCTGTTTTGCAGTAATAGATCAGGATTTAGACCTTAGTGATGAAGATGGAGTCGGTTTAATATGCAAGTTTGTAGAATACACCCTCAGAAGCCGGTGTCTGCACAGCGGCTCCTGACCCATCCAAGATAGAGACATCCGCGGGTTCCATAGGTGAAGCATCTCGAGGCATACCGGACTCCGAATGGGTCTCAGTAGAGGACTGCGAATCAGAATTAGCGGGTATCAGAGGCTGCAACAGCGCCTCACTGAGTACCAGTGAAATGGTGACTGGCTTAGGAGAAGCGTTGTCTGCAGTTTTGGACCTCGGCGGCCTGTCTCTGTCTTTATCTTTGCATTTTTTCGGAATCCCCGTAGTCGGATGGCTAACCGACGACATTTCTAGGTAATTAAACCAATAACCGAAATACTCAGAAGCAAAAATGTACCGACGACAGATAGTGCGCTGATTAAATAAAGCACAAAACCGACAGCAAGGTACGTCGTGGTCAGGGCCTAGGCAAGGAATACAATACGAATGAAAATCTTTGTGAGGTATTTGCTTTTCACAAGTAATGCAATTATTAACTTTTACTGACATCGGTAAGGAGCAAGAAAAAGTTTCCCCAACGAGGTACTTAGCTTTAAGTTGAAGACTTCGGTTTTGAAACTTGAAAACGAAAATTTCAGGAGTCGGCCGACCGGCACTTGCGAACTGCTGCTGCTTTGGGCACCGCACGGCAAGAAAGACTGATGTAATGATGTTGGATGCATGTTTTATACCCCTGGTGTCATGGAAAAAGGGACAGCAACCGACGCAGGACCCAAGACTTTGTTAATCAGGCCGACTGAGGGCAACCTGCCAGCAGATTACCCAAATGTAATGACTGCAATGGTGAAACACGAAGAACATCATGTGTTCTCACTTAAGAGTATTTATCTCTTTTTTCATATCTTTAGTCCTCTTACAGATGTTAAAAATGGTCTGTATCCTTTCAGGAAACATTGACTTTTAGCCCAAAAAAGTGCACTGGCTACCTTTAAATAAACTAAACTGTCACTGCTATATTAAATGCATTCATTGACCTGCTAGCCAATGTACCTTTAAATATTAATTGCATTCTACTTTGTACATTTCACTCAGCAGACAGTATTCAGACCATTCACGATTATTACTTACACCTGTTGATTTCCAACCAGAAGCAGATGGTAATGAAAAAAAAAAAAACCTAACAACTTTGCACATACAGACTTCTTGCCTCTCACTGCAAGGCTTTGTTGATGGAAAAACAGCAGCTAACAACTTTGCAAATGCAAGAAAGAACTATCACGCCTTTCATCATTTATCTTACTTCTAAGTCTATTTGCTTAAAAAAACATTGACCAAAATTTAAACCAAGAAAATTAATCAAGATATTCCTTTCTGTAAAACAGGTGAAATTGTCTTAATTTTGCACATAACATGGTCAACACACATTTCCATCACCCAGCAGCCAAAGATAAAGATCAAATTTTATTAACTTGTTTACATTCAGCCCTTCTTACCTTGTTACATGATAAAGCCTAGATACCTTACTACTAAGAAAAAATACTTTCTTGCTTTAATATCTTTAACGTATAAAACAGTCACTGATGATTCCTTCACATTTTTAAACTTCCCCTGAATGCATACTGTACAAAAAATGCTTTATAATATAAGATGCAATTTACATCATGACAGTTTATACAATTGTTAAAAACAAAAATTGCTTGCTTTCTTCCATCCTTTCAGTGTTCTTTTACACATTAATGCCACAGCGAGGTATATGCTTTGCATTTCACCCACTAGTTTAACACAGTCAACAAAACTGTAGCCTTTCTGAGTCACTGCGTGCACAGCCACATTTCACATATGTGTTCCTATATACAATGGGATTGAAGCCTTATAATCTTCCCATTTATGAGCTAATTTCACAATGTAGCCGATCATCCTGATCATCTCATCTCCCAGTTTCTGGTTCAAGTTCAGTGTACGCCTTATTTCTTTTAGTCAGCTAATGTACTTTTTGTCTCTCAAGCATTTTCCTTTGGAACAATGGAAAAGGTTCAATAGAAACGTTTCTATATGGACTTTGTTACTGTCAGAAGAAAGAGAAGCAGAGCCCCCCCCCCCCTTCTGCTTGCAGACTCACGTTTTGTTAAACTTTTACTTTTATTTCTCCCTTAGCCTGTTCAACATCCAAAGATGTCTGATCCTCCAGGAAAAAAATATTCTGAAGACAGCTGGATAGTGCAGCTTGAATCTCACACCTGCTTCTTGATATTTACTTATCTACCGAGACAATCTTGCTTCTGCCTAGTTTACAGTGAAAACCATTTCCACAAAATCTCTGTTCTTTCTAGTTTTAATACTTTCCTCCTTTGCTCCAATTTTGTCAGGAGCAAATTCTTCTGCTGGTTTAATTGCATATTTACTGGTAATGGTCCTGGTTACTTTCTCTTGGCCATATTTGGAGCATCCATATGATATGCCCTCTGAATTAACAAACCATGCTGCAGAACAACTTGGCAAGTTGCTTATATGTACTTTCATACACATCCATATGATATGCCCTCTGAATTAACAAACCATGTTGCAGAACAACTTGGCAAGTTGCTTATATGTACTTTCATACACATCCATATGATATGCCCTCTGAATTAACAAACCATGCTGCAGAACACCTTGGCAAGTTGCTTACATGTACTTTCATACAATCACTGCAGTCTGTTCTTACAGTTTCTCTGGTACAGCAAGCAATCTTAGGTTTTCTCTGCATGTCCTGTCTTCTCTCATTTTTTGAAACAGCACTTCCTGAAAACCCTCATGCTCAGCCAGAATTTTCTTCATTTCATTTTATTTGAATAGCTAGCTAAAGCTTATTTGATTTTTCCAGACTTTAGTTGTTTGACTTTATATATTCCTCCAGTGCTTCACTTATTTCTTTCCAGATGTATGTACGTACTGAAAATAATCAGTCTGACCAAGTCTTGAAAAAGTGTCTGTTATGAGCTCAACATGCTTTGGGACACGTTGGTAGCCACGCCTAGAACAGCAGTTGCTGAAACTGATCATCAGTGATCATCAGTGTCATGTGCCACTGAAGCTTTTTTTTTTTTTTTTTAACATGCCATACTGCTATCATCAGAATTTCATGGTTTAACTGCACAGTGGCACACTTGTCTTTTGCCAAGAGACTAGCTTCATTTTAATTTTACACTCGTCTAAACGTTCAGCAAGCTCTTTCATTTGAACACTGGTAAATGCTATTGCCTTACATAGAGTCGCAGCATTTCCAATGATAAATCCATTTCAGAAAAAAAGCTAAATCTTCTGTCTTGTCTTACATCACATGTGACTCTACCTCTCAACAATGAATGGTAGTCTGTACCCACTGCTTTCATGTTTCTGCCAAATTATCTTCAAGAACCAATTCTGAGTTGAATTATGGAGCCCAAAGTAAATCTTTAGGTACTGCTACAGGTGGTCAAGATTAGAATCCCCAATGTCCAGATGCAGACAACCACAGAGCACAGATAATTTTCCACAAGAAATCACTGCTGGTGCATGATTCACTTGTTTCAGGAAATTCCTCCCTTCTTTCTGGTATTGCAACTGTTGACAGGGTGTATAAGTTCAGGGGTGTGGGTGTGTGTATGTGTGGGGGGGCTTGGTGTTGGGCCACCCATGGCAAATGCTTACAGTTTCAGTTTTCACTCTGATTTTGGACATTTGTATTCAGTGATGTGGTTCCTCAGGGTCTTGTCAGCTAGGGTTTGACAATGGATCCAAAGCCTTACCCGCTGTTAAATGGAAGTAAATTAATGACAGTTCTTGAAAAGTCCTGTAGATTCACGGTGTACATGGCAATTTTGTCAAAGGTTGTCTTTTGCTGACTCAGAAATGGGTTACAGCATTTCATCATTTTTTTTTTTTTTTGGCTATTGTTTGTCCGTATGTCAGTGACCATCAGGTTCCCCGCTCTCCACTTAGTTAGTCCCCTTCATTTCACTGGGAGGAGAGAGCCCTATGGCTCATTCATTCCTGCTATGGTTGGCAGCCAAGTAGTGGAGACCAGAATGGACACCTATCGGAGGCCAGGGTTTGTGTGCTTTAAGGTGCCCACTACCACCTCAGAGTTCAGGGCACAATGGAATGGATATCAGCAAGGATATGTCTCTCAATTCTGCAAGTGATGTAACTGCTCAACACAACCCTACTGCCCCTCAAAGAAGACACTACCATGGGACTGCTGGTCTTCAGCTGGGATTTTGTAACAGGACCTAGTACACAGCCTTGGACACTACCCCCTCCTCCAAAGTAAGCCAAGCTGGCTCTCTTCCTAACCACAAGCTCCAACAGTTGCCAAAGCCACTGTTTAATCTCAGACTGCCAGGGTCATAGCCAGGATTTCAGTCCTCTATGCCACTGAAACTGGCAATTTGAGCTTCTTTCTTGATGCACTTCACTGTGAAAAAATCATATACTGAATCATTCAACTGATTTCAGTGTTTGAACTGGTTTTCAAAATTTGTACTTTACTCAAAAACAGAGCAACTGTTGCTTCTATTCATCTGGCAAACTGGAAAACATGGCAAATTCTGAAAAATCACTTTTCAATAGATATGAATACCTGTCATCAAAAGTGTGTTTGAAAAACTGAAAACAGAATATAAAGCTCTGCAGCACTTTTGCAACTTTTACACCCAGAAACCAAGTACACCTGAGGATGATGCTGTTTCATCGACTTAACACTGGAACTGAAGAATTGCAGAAAAGTTATTGTTATAGTGACTTCTGATACTATTGTCTTGTATGTGAGGCAAACAGGGGATCTTGGTTTAGTTATTAGGCACCTATGGCATAAATTAACTACATGGACACACACAGCAGCTGGCGAGTCAACAGTCATAACATTTACATCAGCAAGTGCAACAGCAACAGATACGTGTCATTCCCGCATGCATTTAAGCTCATGGGATATTAAGGACAAGCTACTCTAGTCATTACCGGTACTTCATTCTGTATCTTATTTAACTCATGATGTCAACATGCACATAATGCAACTCTCTCTGTGTGTGCCTTCATTCTCAGCTGTTTAGATCCACCTCAAGATGGATAACCCCAACTAGCAAACACTTTCATAACTTCTCCAGTGTACTCACTCTCCCATAATGCTGTGCTTTAGGACTATTCCTCAGATCGGGTATGGGCCTAAAACAGATGGGAAGTCCAAGGAAGAAGGGAACCCAGAGGACAGAAGGGCAGTAGGAAGGCTTCAGGTAAGGTCCATCATGATCTTGGAAAGGAAAAGGAAGGGTGGTGGGGGGACAAAGATCTAGCATTGTAGTAAGTTTCATTTACTATGCTGCCTCCTCCATCTGCCTCAACTGTTGGGAAAAATTCTCCAGCTACCACAATTCCAGGGCAGCATCAATACAGGATATCTTTCAGAATGGTATTATCAAAAGATGCTCTTATCTGGAAGCAAGATCCAGTTTGTAATGTTTGAGAAAAGTGTGCATTGTAGATCATGTTACTGCTGCACAAATATCCACCAATGAGCATTTGAAGAAAGCAGAACTAGAAATGGGTCTAGTAGAATGTGCTTTTGGATTGATTGAAAGTGATAACTCTGAATTGTAGACAAAATTAATGCAATCTGACAGCTATCTAGACAAAGCAAATTTAGAAATCTTGGACACCAATTTGGCCTTAATAAAGAACACAAATAGATGATCATATTCATGGAAAGGCTTTGTGTGATGCAAATAATATCTCAGTAGACAAATGTGCATCCAAAGTATGCAAAATGTACTCCCCTTGGTTGAAATGATTAAGAAAAAAGACAGACAAACGTATAGTCTGACTGAAGAATGACTTTGTAGCTACTTTACGGTTAAGTTCCAGAGTTACTCTGTATTTGTTAAATATCAAATAAGAATACTTGCAGAACAGCCTGTAGTTCAGGAATTCACCTGGCAGATCTTACAGCCATTAAAAACAAAGTCTTCGAAGAAAAACTTCAAACAGGCACAATAGGCAGGCTTTAAAACAGGTTGAGTGAGGTGTTGCAACATCAAAGTGAGGTGTGGTATCCTGGTAGCAAATGTAAAAGAAAGGAAAGGTCCCAAGGAAGGACTACATCCTTGACTGGTGATCTACAAAGGAATGTACCTTTATAAAATGCTTGTAAAATCTTTAGAGATGCTACAGATTATTTATTTTACTCACTGTGAAAATTTGAGATAGCTGCTAGTTGTACCTTGATAGTGGTGTAACTTGCACCCAAATGGAAGAGACTTGCCAAAAAAAAATTAGTACAGATGGCAGAGGAACAGAAAAAGGATTTGTCTATATAGAAAACTATTTCCGTTTACTCTTGTAGACTTTGGGTGGAAGGCTTCTGCGAAGCAGATACAATTTAAACCACTCTAGATGATACACAGGAATCAATGGAATTGGATAAACCATAAGGCAAGTTTAAAGGATTTTATGTCTGGATGTGGTTTGTTGGAAGGGTGAGAGATTCAGTTTGGGATCCAGGACTCAAGGTGGTCAAAGATGAGGTCACAGGGAAAAGAATCAAATATGTTGGGGCTAAAAGGGTGCAATGAGACTCAACTGCCTTGCCCATGTAGGTTTTCTGCAAGAACTTTGTTCTTAGCAGAACAAGAAGGAAGGCATAAAGGAGACATGGTGGTCAAGTATGGACTAAAGCATCCCTCTGACTGTTCTTGTTGATGGATAAGAGCAAAGTACTTGTTATACCTTCAAACTGGTGGGAGATGCAAAAAATGTCACAACAAGGCTGGCCTCAGTGACTGAAACTTTTTGTTGTCACTGTGTTTAAGTGATCGTTCATGAGGCATGAGAATGCACTGACTCAGCTTGTCCATTAGGATATTGTTTCAACCTGGTACACAAGTTGCAGTGAGAAAGCATTGTGAAGACATTGGCCACTGGCATACTCTCACTGCCTCTCAACATGGGTGGGGGTAAGAATGGGTTCCCCTTTGTTAGTTGATGTGTCATACCCACAGAAGGTTTGTCTTGTCTCGATGTAAATCACATCCTAGGGATGGAAGTTCTGAAGTGTGTTTGCAATGCCTGGAGGACTGCCCTCATCTCCAGAGTGTTAATGTGAAGAAGGGCCTCCAGACTTGTCCTCATTTCTTGAGCTGTCCTCTCCTTGTAATGCACCCCAACCCAAGTGGGAAGGCATCAGTGGTAACAGAGGCCATGGGGGCAGGAAGACAGGAAGCACAAGCAGACGGCCTTGAAGAACCAGTGGGAAGACATCCACCAAGAAATGTGACAGCAACATAGACCAGAAATCTGATTAGACAGTGTGGAGGGTAAATCACTGGACAGATCGTGTTCACTGCAAAACCCTCAAAGAATCTTGTATGAAGAATTAAAATTATTGAAGCTACCATGCAGCCCAGTAATCAAAGATTAGAGACGCTGGTGGGATGACAGAATGGAGGCTGCCTGTGCTTGCAGGTGAAGAGAAGTCAGCCTTGACTGTGGCAACTCCAAAATCTAAGACACTATCTAGATGGCAGCTATGAATTTTAAAGACTGAATGGACTGCAAGCTTGACTTTTCATAGTTTGTGAAGATCCCCAAGGATTGATACAAGTGGAGTAAATAGTCTCTTCCTAAGATTAAGGATTCATTTGTGCTTGCAATGAGTAGCCATCTAGGTTGATAACACCCAGAACACTTGCAGTCGGAGATGTGCTGTCACTACTGCCACGCATTTAGTGAACACCCAAATGGCTGTGGTGAGACCAAATGGCAGAGCCCAAGACTGATAAGGACTTGCCCCCAGGTGGAAGCAGAGATACTTTCTTGACTGCTATGTGACTTTCAAGTGGTAGCTGGCATCTTGAAAAGTTCTGTGTTAAACACGTAGTCCACTTCCTGAGGAGAGGAAGAATGCTCTGTAGTATAACCATCTTGAAGTTGGTCTTTATAAATGTGTTCAATTTGCTAAGGTCCAAAATGAGATTTGGGTTCTTTTTTGGGATTTAAAAGAACCTAGAGTAGAATCTGGTTCATTTGTGATCTGGTTGGACCTCCTGGATGACTATTTCTAGTAGTCAAGGAATTTCTTGGCTGTGAATCTTCTTTGACGGGGTAGAACATCTGGAAGAGTTTTGTTAGAGGGCAGTTGGTTTGGCTAGAAATGACCAGTGATGGCCATATTGGAGGTGAAAAGATAAGCATTCCCAACTGCCTCCAGAGGGGAGCAGGAGAGTACATTTTCAGGAACACTGAAAGGGTCTTCCAGAGAAAGTACCTCTAAACCTTTGATTATGCAAACCCCCTCTGCCCTGGGGTGGTATTCAATGACATTCCACCCTCTGATGGGGGGAGGGGCTGTCAAAAGAGAAGTCAAAAGCAAACTGCTCAGAGTTTTTAAACCAGAGGTAATTTCCTCCCCAGTAACTCCTGGACTAGGGTTGTTGTAGATTAGAAAAATGAACTTCAGTGGCAAAAAGCATTTTTCCCTCTTGCTTGGTCTTTGATATTGTGCTTTTAACATCTGGGCCAGGGAGAGATGACCTCCATGGGGGACATTTACGAGGGATGCTTTAAAGTTGCCCACAAAATCACACAGGTGCAGCCAAGCATGACCACATAGAGCAATGCTGCTCTTGATGCACCATCAACTGAATTAGATATAAGCAAAGTAACAATAGTGATGGACAACATAGTAGTCAAATGAAATTCCATAGCCTTCCTGATGTCAACAGTTAAAGGCTTCCTGAGGGACTTTAGTAACTTGTTCACTAGTTCCTATGTGGAATTTTGTAATGTATGAAATGCTGTTAAATGCTCAGAAGCAGAAAGTTCCTGAAGCGTAAACATGGTTCTTGACATGATCACCATGATCAATTCTCTACTAGGTGGGTGGACCATGAAGCTCTCCTCTGATAATGGCTAATGCAATCACAGTAGAATCAACAAGAAGTCTTTTTTGCCAATGCATGCGATTCTTGGATGGGATGAGCATCTTATCTGGTTTACGAGGGATACGTTCCCACCACGCCCCCTGAAAAATGTCATACATGAGGTGATTATCAAGTGGGACTAGAAGGTGCTGAGACAATTTCATTAATGATTCCATTAACTCACCAAAAGTGGTTTCCTCAGGGAGATATCCAGAGGACCCTTTTCCTTTCATTGAGATGCTCATTGAAGGAGTCCTGAGGAGAGTCCATGTGGCTCCTTTGAACTTGCACATTCTGTACTCTTCATGTGGGGATGGAGTTGAAGAGTTAGATGTGCCCTTCGTCCTCTGAGGAATGGAAAGATTGAGGCTATTAGAACTGGGCTTGTTCTTGAGAAGAATTCCGAGTGCTGATTGATACAGATACATTGGGTAGTCTGGGAGAAACCGCAGCATGAGAAACATCCCCTTTCAGTGTAGAGTGATGGGTTAGTATCTTCTCAAAGGCGTCAAAAGCTGACATCAAAGTCAGTGGCTCCAAAGGAGGCAATCTCTGTTCCAGTCCCAAATCTGAAGTAGAAGGATCAGATCATCACATTTCTGGAGCCAATGACCTGGATGGATCCAAGGCTGAAACAAGAGCTGAGGTTTCAAGGGCAGAAGCACCCAAGGACAAGGACAAATCCAAATGTGGGGGTTGACCCCAAACCAGAGTAGTTGACATTGACATCTCTGCTCTGGAACCAACTAAGCTCTGAAGGCTTCAGAGTCAAATAGATCACTGGAATGTCAATGTCAAAGACCCTAGTGCTGTTGATGCTAACAAGGTGATATGCAGAAACCTCAACTCGAAAACCACTGGATCTAAAACCGGGACCAGGGGAAGGAGCAACAGTAAAGGGAGTATACTGGTTAGTTTTGCCAACCCTCAGAGAGGAGGGAGAGTGAGAGGGATTTTGAGCCTTCATGAAAGCTTTCATCATCCTCTTTCACTCTCTCTCTATATATATACATATATATATATATATATATATATATATATATATATATATATATATATATATATATATATATCTATATAAAAAAATAGCCTCGTGGAAGGGAAAATCTGATGGACTTAAGTGACACTGAGGATGGAAGTCTGGAACTCTCGAATATAGAAAGCTTTCATTCAGAGGATCAAAAAAAAAACTAGTTATGTACTTACCATAACGTTCCATCTGAGTTGTTGCTTTTCATTTGCCTTCACCCTGTGGGAATTCAGATCCGGCATGGATCTGACTCAGTCGTATACTCCAGCATCGGATCCAAAATCCAAGCTCCTCTCCTACCCATAATGCCGCGCTTTCCCTCCTCCCCTTGGATCGAGTTTGTTGCAGAACAGCACCAACCCTATTACAGCATAAACTCCTTTACTCTTGACTAAAAAGGGCAGCAACACACACACAGATTCAGCTTAAGCCAAGAAAGCCAATGGCTGCTTCTGTCCAGTCCACTACACAGCCAAAAAAAAAAAGGCAGGGGGAAGGAGGGAGGGACGGTTGAAGACAAATGAAAAGCAATAACTCAAATGGAATGTTATGGTAAGTACATAAGTAGTTTATCTGAAGTTGTAGTCTTCATTTGATCTTCAACCTGTAGGACAGAGTCCCTAGCTACTATAACCCTGGGAGCTCCTCATGGAAGGATATTCCAGAGCACAGCTGAGCCAAAGGATGCTCTGCTCATGGAAGGAGATCCAGTTTATAATGGGAAATAAAGGTATGTGATGAAGATCAGGTAGCAGCAGAACAAATTATAGTCATTGACATCCATCACAACTATTCAACCGCCTTGTCATTTATACACACTGTTTCAAACCATCATTAAATGTTCAAGTTTTTAATTAATTAATTAGTTTTTTTAAGCCGGACAGGTGATCTGCTGTGGCGACCCCTAACCGGGAAAAGCCGAAAGAAGAAGAATTAGTTTTTTATTTGTATTGGCTGGTTTTAACCACATGACTACATGACATTCCTTTATATTGTGTGGTTTATGTGATTACTGCAGTTCTGATGAAGTCTTGATGTAAGACGAAAGTGCTTGACTGTTTTTTGCTCAATAAATCTTTGGTGGTTACTGCTAGCTGTGTGGTTTATACTGGACCTCCATCAGTTTTTCTTGTCCTAGACTCCCTGTCCGGAGGATGGAACGAGGAGGTCTCCTGAGCCAGCTCTTTCTTGGTGGTTGCAGCAACCACCGACTAGTACAAGGTGCTCAGTGCACCATCAGACCAATGGGGCTTGTCCGATGGGGTACTGAGCACCCTGTCCGGGTGCTTGGGGATGTCCGGTTTCTTCCACACCCTACTAGAAATGAGGTCCACCAAAGGATCCGTGGGGGGGGCACCCAGGAAGTAGAAGGTCCTGTGCTAAACACTTCCAGGAATAGAGACTCGTTGGAGGTGGGCTTGAGTGTAGACCACTCGCCACATTGGCAAAGCATTTCCATGATATCCCCAAAGGAGACATCATCTGGGGGTGACTGGCAGAATCCTCCCCTTCATCCAAGTCTGTATCATCAGTGGGAGACTCCAGAGGGGAGTCTAAGTGCCTCCTTTTGCACATATGCCTCTGAGGAACCTCCTCGGGGGGGGGGGGATTCTGGGGTGGACTCGAATGTTGCAGGGAATTCATGAATATGAACCTCCTGAGGCAGGCTGGCAGCAGGTTGTCCCCGAGGGGGAAGGACAGAAGACTCCAGCCCAGAAAAAGAAGGAGCCAGGGTGGAGTCTGAGGAAGAGAGTGTCAAGGCTCTTAAAAGAGCTGAGAGAACCCTCTCCACCACTTTGAACGCCAAAGGAGAATGGACCCAAGGAAGCAGAGTGGTTAGATCCAAAACAAGAAACTGCCTTGATCACTGCCCCTGGTGCTGAAGGGGGAGCCAGAGCTGAGCTTCCTGGCATCAAAGCCCTGGTGGGAAGGGACGACTCAAAGTCTTGCATTTGACACCAGCCCCTCGGAGCAGACACTGAAGCTACAGCTCCAAGAGTCAGTCTGCTCCAACGACATCAGAGCAGAACTGCTCAAGGTAACGGTCGGAGTCAAGGTGCAAGGTACCATAGATGCCAACTCCTCAACACTCGGGAACCTCGGAGCCAAATACTCCAAAGCCGAAGATCGGACTGGAGAAGAAGACATCAGGAGAAAACTAGACAGTGCTCATGGCCACAGAGGGGAACGGAGCAGGCAAGACTCCTAGCTGGAGCAGGGCCTAAAGAAACTTCAACATTATCCTGTCCACCTCAGCTTCGGACAGGCTGCAAGTGGACCAGACTGAAGAAGCCACTGACCCCAGATCAACAGAAGACACCCGCACAGGGGATCTCTTTCTTGGACAAAACCTTTTCTTATGACGGGCCTTCTCTCCATTCCCGGACTTCTTAGCGGGAGTTTGAGTCCCAGAAACCAGGAGGAGGAAGAAGAGGTCTTGGTCGGTGGAGGGAGAAGGCCTTTCAGAATCAGTTTATTCCTCCTGTCAATGAGGGTATGGGCATTGAAGCCCACGCACATCGAACAGGAGGAATCCAAACATGGCACCCCCAGACACACCACATCTGAAGGAGGAAGCTTATGCCCACACTCTGCATACTTCCTGAACTCTGGCTTGGGAGTCACAGCCATGGAGACAGAAAGAAACAAGATATACACACACACACACACACTCACAAAGGGAGAAGAAAAAAAAGGAGAGGGTTTTAATTTTTTTTTTTTGTTACAGTTTTACTATGCCAACAAGGAAGAAAGAAGAGGGTAGGAACAGAGAAAAATACTGAAGAAAGGACTAAAAAAATAACTTACAACTGCTTAGAACCCTGAGGAGCTTGGAGCAAATGGAACCCATGCTGTTTGAAGTAAGTGGCAATTGAGATGTTGAAGTAAGTGGCAATTGAGATCTGGGGGGAGGAGGGAGAGCGGGCATTATGGGTACGGGAGGAGCTTGGATTTTGGATCTGATGCTGGTGTATAAGGCTGAGTCGTATCCGTGCCAGATTCAAATTCCCACAGGTTGAAGATCAAATAAAAACAACTTCAGATCTGTCTTTTAGGTAAATGATCCATGATGATGGTAGTCTCGGAGTCACTACAAGAAGAAACTTAAGGATGGAACTGATATAGATCTAAATGAGTTAAAGACAAGAAAGAGGGAGAAGGGCAAGGGGGCTTGGCCATCTTCAGAGCAGAGAAAGACAAAAGTTGAAGATTCCTTGGGCCTTTTTCTCTTTTCTTTTTCTCACCTCCTATCTCTGTCCTTTTCTCTTTCTATTTTTTTTAATCATCTTTATTGAATCACTTTTGACATAGGAAAAACTACATTTACATAAGAGTAATAAAATATTAATATGTTCACATTTATAAACATTTTACATCATATATATTTGTTATATTGCATATAATCTAAGCAACAATACATAAATTATTCATTTCTTACCTTCTCTCAAACCTCACTCCTCCAGAACATCTTTATGCACTTATTGTTCCCACAACTTCTACTTTTTTTCTATATAATTTACTCTTACCCTTCTATTCACTACTTCAAGTACAGCTAGTTTAGATTCTGATTTTCTTTAAACTCGACAAGGTCTTACTATGTCTAGGTAATTCAGATCCGGTATTCCAGCTAAAAAAAATTGTTTCCTTAGTTAACACTCATTTTCTTGGCCAGTATTCCTGACAGAGTACTCTGTATGGAATTTTTGAAGTCTGCCAACTCACTGCACTCCCAAAACATATGTTCCCAGTTTTCACTTTCCTCCACATCACACCTCCAACATTTGCCATCTACTTGAGGAAAAATTCTTTGTGGAGTCTGCTTGGGAAATAAAAGTATCTATGCCAACATTTTCAGGCAAAAACCCCAAACTTTTCAGATTTTGTTGCAAATTTGGGAGGCATAATATGTCCTCCAATTACTGCATCTATAATCTCTCTTCCCAATCTTTTCTGACCTCTCCTGATTGATTCCTATAGCTACTTGTTTGTTGATATTCCAGACCACTGACATATTGTCCATCTGAATTGCAATCATTCCTAGAGAAAGATGACCATGAAGGGTCTGCAACGCAAGAAGAACCGCTCTCATCTCTAGAACACTGATGTGCAGATAGGTCTCGGAAGGAGATCACGTGCCTTGGACTGTCCTTCCTGAGCAGTGCCCCCCCCACCCTAGTAGGGAGGTGTCTGTGGTCACTGTGGTCTTGGGAAAGGCAGCTTGAAATGGGCGTCCATTGAAGAGATACGAGGACTGAATCCACCACCAAAGGGAGTCCCTGTATGCTCTTGAGATTCTCACCTAAAAGGACAAAGGGAGGTCTAACAGGGACCACTGAACCGGAAGTGTCCACAGCAACACTCTCATATGAAGATGCTCCATTGGAAGACAATTGATCGTGGCTGCCACAGACCCTAATGCCCTTAACACTGCCTCAGCTGTCAGTAAATGGGTGTGAAGAATGTGTAACCTCAGACTGTGTATCCTGTCTGATCTGAGGAACACTCACATTTGTATTGTGTCCAGCTGTGCCCCAATGAAATCCAAAACCTGAAACAGGAGTAGAGCAGATCTGTTCATGTTGATTGTTTTGCCCAACTTGTTGGCTAGCCGAAGGAAGGAGTCCCTGGCCTGACAAAGTAGATGCTCTGAAGGGGCAGTAAAAAGCCAATGGTCCAGGTACAGAAAGATCTGAACACCTTGAAGCCTCAGGTAAGCTGCTACTACTGCCATTACCTTGGTGAACACCTGGGGTGCTGTGATGAGACTAAAGGGAAGAGCTCGAAATTGATAATGATTGGCTCCCACCTGGAAGTGAAGGAACCTCTGGGAGCACCTGTCCATCTTGATGAGATAGAGCACATCCAGTTTCTGGTCTGCAGATAGGGCAGGATAGATTGGATCATGACCATCCGGAATTTTGTTTTGGTTACAGACAGGTTCACTTTGGACAGATCCAAGATTGGTCTGCAGTCCCCAGTCTTTTTTGTCACTAAAACGAACCTGGAATAAACTCCAGATCAGGATTGATCAGGATGACTCTTTTCCTTAGCAGTGAATCTACCTGTACTGCTGCCTCCTCCCACTGCGTGGGTGGGATGTCTGGAAGAGCTTTGTTGGATGGGGAGATAACTGGAATGGAATATCCTTTGGATATGATGTGCAACGCCCATTGATCTGTTATGGACTCCCATGCTAAAGGGGTGTAGTGACAAACGACCCCTGACTGCCTCCAGAGACGAATAGTCGGGCAACCCCTCAGGGCTGCTGCCCGGGTTTATCCGAGAAGGGTTCTCAGGACCCAAAATTCTTAGGACCCACTCTGCCTCTAGGGCAGCGTCAGTCAAACCTCCCTCTGCCTCTGTGGGAAGGCGAGTCCTGTGCATCCCAGGAAAACGCCTGAGACTTGCGGAACCACATCTTCTTTGGGCCTCAGTGGTTCCCGGAAAAAGACCTTTGAGGTGGGGAGAAGCTGATCCCAATGGCAGACAGTGTCTTCGCGTCCTTCTTGCACTGAACCAAAGTCTCTCTGACCGCCTTCCCGAACAGGGAAGAACCGTTGTAAGGGGCGTTGGTAAAAGACGCTTGAAGGGCTACAAGAACTGACATAAGTGGAGCCAGGTGTGACACCTGATGGCAACACCTGTCCCCACCACCCGTGCCACTCCCTTTGTGGCATGGGAGAGCAAACGCATGGATGTGTTAGCTACTGCTTTTAGGGTGCCCATTCGTGCATCGAATGTCTTCCTGTCCTCTGCCGACATGGACTCTGGGGTCGACTCTAATTTCCTTGACAAGATTTCTCTGGAGTTGGATGATGTGCACCATATAGTTTAGCGTCCTCACAGAGAAGTTTGCTGAAGCATAAACTTGCTTCCCAAAGCGATCCATCGCTCTCAACTCTCGGTCATGAGGGTGAACCATGGAGCTCTCCTGAGCGAGCACCTTCTTGTGGCCGCTGCCACCATCATAGCATCTACAGGAGACCCTTTGTACCAATGAAGCTTGTCCAAGGGGGGACTCAAAACTTTATCCAGACACTTATGTATTGGCTCTATGGTGTCCAGCTCCTTCCAAGTCCTAGATGTTATTAGTTCCACAAGTGGATCGGCAGGAGGGGACACCCAAGAGGTAGATGGGCCCGAACGGAATGCCTCCAGAAACATGGACTCGTTAGAGGTTGGCTTTGGGGCGGACCATCCCCCCTGGCAGAGAAGCTTCATGATGTCCCCAAAGGAGACATCCTCGGGGGGTGACCTCGGGGAACGTTCCCCTTTATCCATGTCTGTGTCCTTCGTGAGGGACTCTGGTGGACAGTCCAAGTGCATCCTTTTACATGTATGTTTGTGGGGGGCCTCCTCAGGAGGACTGTCTGGGGAAGCCTCGCAAATGGGCTGATCTGACGCCGGAACTACCTGGGGCATTATGGACATGGACTGTCCCTGAGAGGGCAAGATGGCCAGAACCACACTCAGAGCCAGGGGGATCTGAACAGATTCAGAGGACGAGATGGTCTGAGGTTTCGACCCCATGGAAACACACTCCACCACGTTGAATGCAGAGAGGGAACGTGCCTCCTGGGCAAAAAAAGTGGAAGCTGCTCAGGGAGTCAGAGCTGAACCTGCTGGAGCCGAGATGCCGAGAGGGATGCTCTTCTCCAACAGGCTGGGAGCACAGAACACCCCCTCGGATCCGACCCCGAGGCTGCGGCTTCAATAGCTTGGATCCAATCTCATCAGATCAGACAAACTCAAGGCACCGGCCGGTGACGAGGTACAGGGTACCATTGGCATCGATCCCTCTACTCCGATCGTCCTCGGATCCAACTACTCTGAAACTGCAGGTCGGATCGGAGAAGGAGAATAGGATGGAACAGTGGTTGGAAGGAGCCTGCTCCAGAGGAAGAAGGCCCTGGCAAGGCCCCCATCCGTATCTGAGTGCGGATAAACCTCTGCATCATCTTGTCCATCTCTACTTCTGACAGGCTCTGATTGGAGCAGGAGGACGCCGTTGAAATTGTATTGGAGTGCCAGTGGGGGGAAGACCTGAAAGGAAACCGGCTTTGTTGTTCCTCGGGCTCAGGTGAAAACCTAGGGGACCTGAGCCTAGGAGTCACGGGCCTGGATACAGGCTTCACTTTTGGCAGTGGGCCGGCCTGCGACAAGCAGTTGGGGGATCGCTTGCAAGGCCGGTCCTTCTTAACCTGATCCCCTTCCCCAGACCTCTTGGTGGGAGTGGGAGTCCCAGAGGCTGGGGAAGAAAAAGACAGAGCAGCAGCCGCTGCTTTCCCTGCAGGGGAAGAGGGGACCACAGTCCCAGCAGAAGAACAGGCCCTTAAGGATCAACTTGTCCTGCCTGTCCTTAAGTGCCCTGGGGTTAAACCCAGCGCAAATATGACAGGGGGACTGGAGGTGTTCAACCCCCAAGCAGACCACGCATAGAGTGTGGCCATCCACCGGGGAAAGCTTATGGCCACACACTGTGCACTTTCCGAAACCTGGCTTCAGGGCAACCGACATCCTTTCAGCCAGCCCAGAAACAGAAACACACACACACTCATGTGGGAAAGAGAAAGAGAAAAGGAAAGGAAAGAAAAGCCTTTTTTTTTTTTTTTTTTTTTTAACTAAAAAAAGAACCCCGGGAGGTAAAAAAAAAAAACGTTCAAGAGAAGAGAAATACAACCTCACAACTACGACCAAAAAACACTGGAGCTTGGACCATGTAGGCAGCAAATGAGATCTGATTGGAGAAGGGAGACAGGGGGCATTATGGGTAAGGGGAGGAGCATGGAGCTCAGAGCCATAGCTGGAGAATGCGACCATGTCAGATCTGATGCGGATTTGAAGACCCACAGGTTGAAGATTAAATGAAGTAAACTACTTCAGATCAATCAATAAAATGTGTGGAAAAGAGTGCAAATGACCATGCATATGTGTATGTTGCAGCAAAACAGAAAACAAGCAGAAACCATCAAAAATACAAGCATAAAAATGTTAAAGAAAGTGACCTGAAGGAGATCAGCCTTTGCTCTGGAAGCTTCACTACTCTTCTTGTTGTGTCCAAATGACGGTCTGTAAAGGTCAAGGACGAAGAAGGTTCCATATATTTGATTTTTCTAAGTTTATGTACATCCCCAAGGACTGACACAAGCTGATAAGTAATTTTTTTTTTTGTGTTGGAGCTAGCAGCCAGTTGATGAGATAAAGGAATACTCAGAACCTATTGCAGCCTGAGATGTGCTGCAACAGACATGCACTTGAACACCTGGGAGGGCTTTGGTGTAACCAAACGGCAATGATCAGAGTTAGCTATGACAGACTTCCAGGCAGAAGTGGACTGCTTTGCAATCTTGATGTTTAAGTAAGTATGCTAAAGGACTATTGAGCATAGCCATTCTCCCTCCTGTAGGAGTGGGATGATGGCTTGTACCAAAACCACCCAGAATGCTGTCTTCTTTACATGAAGACACAACCAGCTGAGATCCAGAATAGGCCTGAAGTCCTCCTTTGGTACTAAAATGAATAGAGTAGAATCCAAATCCTTTCTGGTCTGGTGGAACCATTTGGATGTCACTTTTTTAAAAGCAGCTGAGATCTCTTTCTTGCTGCTGTCCTTTTTAGTGGGGTGGAACATCTGGAAGGGGCAGTATACTTTGGGTCGGAAATAAAAAGATATTCTACAGTACCTTGATATGTTTTTCACCCATCTGTCTTCTGTGATGGTCAGCAAAACTTACTGGTAGAGAGAAATACATCCCCTGACTGCCTCCAGAGGGGAGCAATCTAACATCTTTTCATGAGTGCTGGAAGGTTTCTCAAAAAAGTGATCTCTAAACCCTTGCTCTGCAGTTCCCCTCTGCTCCTGAGGTAATGTCCATTAAAAGACCCACTTTGTCATGAGGGACCTTTGTCCAAAGAGAAGTCACAGGAAGAACACTGAAGAACACTGAAATTTCTTGAAGCAGTGTCCTCTGCTAGCTCTCCTGATACCTGAAGTAGGACCTTTGATGAGTTTCAAAGCAGATGCCAATGGCAGATAACACTGTCCCCTCTTGCTCACTCTTCATAAAAGTATGTTTCACTTTCGGACTGAACAAGAATGATCCATCCACTGCAGGAAGTATTTAGAAATATTTAGAAATACACTTTAAAGTTGTCCACAAAACTGCATAATTACAGCCAGGCATCAACGCACACAGCTATTCCAGTATCCACTGCTCCCCATCTGCTACTTGGAGAGAATCCTCATGGACAGACTGGTGATGATAGACAAAGCTGGGCTTTCATCTGCTTTCTTGTGCACAGTGTGGAGGGTCTCCAGATTGAAGCCAGGGTTCATTTGGTCAGCTCCCTCTGGAACTGTGTCATGTGCATAACATTTTAACGCTCTCACGGAGAATGTTCCCATAGCATATGCCTACTCCCCAAAATGGTCCATAATCCTTGATTTCCTATTAGGAGTGTGTATCATGGAGCTCTCCTCTAATAGCTTCTTCCTGGTGGCCACTGAAACCACAACAGAATCAATTTCTCTAACATGGATGGTCTTTGGAAGGTCTCAGAATATTATCAGGTTTGCGGGATATTGGTTGTACCACGGGTTCTCACCATACCTTCCCTGTCACCAAGGTCAATGAGATAGTCAGTGGATAGTTTGTGATGGACTCCCACTCCATTAGGTGTAGCAAGAGACGACCCACGACTGCCTCCACAGACGAGCAGCCAGACAACCCTTCAGGGTTACTGTGCGGGTCTCTACAAGAAGGGCTCGAGACCTATGATATGTTATACCCCTCTGCCTCTACGGTGGTGTCTACCGAATCCCCCTCTGCCCCTGGGGAAAGGTGAGTCCTGAGTGGGGGAAAACTGTGAGATTTCCAGAACCACATCTTCTTGGTCCCTCATTGATTCCTAGAGAAGGATAGTTGAGGGGCCGAAAAGAGGATCCTGATGGCAGACAGAGTCTTCCCATCCTTCTCACTCAGAACTAAGGTGTCACATACCAACTTCTCAAAAAGGGAGGAACCGTCGTACAGGGCATTTGTAAAAGGCACCTTAAAGGGTTCCAAAAATGCACAGAGCCAGAGCCAGGCATGTCACCTGATGGCAATGCCGGTACCGGCAGGTCTAGCGGTGCTCTTGGTCACATGGGAGAGTAGATGCATAGAGGTGTTAGCAACTGACTTTAGGGTGGCCATACAAGTGGAAAACACCTTCTTGTTTTCTGCTGACATGGACCCAAGGGTCGATTCAGCAATCTCCTTCACCAGGTCTCATTGCAGCCAAATCACATGTGCCATGTAATTCAGCGTCTGTATGGAGAAGGTCACAGAAGCGTACACCCACTTTCTGAAACGATTCATCGTCCTTGACTCTAAGTCAGAAAGGTGGACTGTAGAGCTCTCCTGAGTGAACTCCTTTTTAGTGGCAGCTGCCACCACAATGACATCAATCGTGCATCCTTATTCCAATGGGACCTGTCTGAAGTGGGGCTCAAAACCTTGTCTGGGCATTTGGGAATGGGCTCCACCATGTCCAGTTCCTTCCATGCCTGAGATGTAATAAGATCCACTAAAGGATCTGCGGGAGGGGACACCCAGGAAGTAGTGTGTCCTGCATCAAGTGCCTCCAGGAACACTGATTCGTCTGGGGTAGGTTTTTGGGCAGACCACCCCCCACGCTGGTGAAGGAGTTCCATGATGTCTCCAAAGGAGACATCCTCGAGGGTGACCGGGGAGAACCTTCCCCTTCCTCCAAATTGGCATCTTCGGTAAGGGACTCTGGTGGGGAGTCTAAGTGCCTCCTTTTGCACGTACATTTGCGAGGGGCCTCCTCAGTGGAGGTCTCTGGGGAGGACTCACCAACATCTCCCTGTTCCCAAGAGGGAGCACCCTGGGGCAAACAAGTGGCAGGCTGTCCCTGAGAAGGCAAAATGGCCGGATCAGCACCAGAAACAGAGGAAGCCATGGTGGAATCTGAAGACAAGGTTGTCAAGGGTCTCAAATGGATCGACAGTACCCTCTCCACCACACTGAAAGCCAAAGGGGAATGAACCTCCTAAGAAAAGACAACAGAAGAAGCCATAACCCTTTGACCCGACGGGGGAGTCAGAGCCACACCTCCAGGCGCAGAGATACCAAGGGAAACTTGGAGATGACACCATCCCCTTGGATCTGACACCTGCTCAAGATCATGGCCAGCATAGATGTACAAGGTACCATCAGAGCCGGCCCCTCGACGCAGTGTCCTCAGATCCAAGGGCTCTGAAACTGGGGGTCAGATTTGAGAAGTGGTAATAGGGATGAATAAAGACTGCATGGTCCCCGCTCTGGAGGGAGAGTGGACAGGCAAGACTCCCTACTGTATCTGGGTGTGGATAAACGTCCGCATCATCCTATCCATCTCCGCTTTGGTAAGACTGCAGGTGGAGCAGGAACAGGAGGCCAATGACACTATCCTAGACGGATGGTGAGGGGAGGCCTGAGCCGGTGACTGGGTCAGGATCTCCTCTGGCTCTAGAGAGAACCAAGGGGAACGAAGCCGGGGAGATTCCGTCCTTGGAACCAAACGTAATTTGGCTGGAGGGCCAGCCAAAGCCGAGCGATCTGCGGACTGCTTCTTGGGCCTATGCTTTAAAGGTCTTGAAAACCCTTTCCTCATCCAGGAAGGGGGAGTCAATGGGTCACAGCTCCTCCTCTTCTGCATCACTTCCATAATTTCTCTGAAGGTTTTGTTTTCTGGGGGAGAGCTCCTGGAACCTTCTCCTTCACCGAGTTCTGTGTTCTATGTGAGAGATTCTATTGTGGAATCTGAATGTCTCCTTTTGTATTGATATTTCTTGTGCACCTTGGGTGGGAGTCATCCAAGGAGCCAGAAGTGTCTGAAAGGCCTTGGTGAAGGGAGGATTCAAGGTGCTCTGAGCTGGGCTGTCAGTGGGACCTCTGATGTGGACTGAAAGTCTCAGATAAATTGGGGTCCAAGGAAAAGGCCAAAACCAGAGGAGCATCCCCTTCCCATATAGTATGATGGGCAATAATCCTCTCTCAGAACTCAGATGCCTAGCCTGACCCCTGTGGCACTGAGTCAGACCACATCAGAGCCCCCTCCATCTCCAAGGAAGAATAGTCAAATAGGACAGATGGGTTCATTCCCAATAATGAAGAACCAGTCAGGTCTGAGACTAAGATCAGAACTGATATCCTCCCCAAAAACACAGCATCCATGGGACCTGGTGATGGTCCCCCCAAAAAAGAGCTCAATGCTCAATGAAACCAACACAACCCACAGCTGCAGCCTCCATGAACTGTCTCTGCGCTCTTTACTCTCTGGACCCGCAGACTGCAACTGCAAGACCACTTCACTAACACAAGCTAGGAAATTCTGTCACTCTGGAAATTACCGCCCATTAGCTTGACAAGCCTTATCTGCAAAGCCATGGAGAGGATCATAATGACCTCAAACAATAACTGATTGGCTTTGGAGAATTTTTTGGATCCCTTTTAAATTGGCTTTGTCAATTGCAGATTCCTTACTTGGCAACCCAGTTTTTTTTTCACACAGTCAAAAAAGCCACCATTGCCAAGTTGGCTTTACAGGCAGTACCCCGATCTCATTGAAATTCGAAGGCATAATACCTTCCATTCAGAATAATCTGGCCTCTTATATACCAACCTAAAAATGACAACCCCATACATCACAAGATGGGCTTAAGTGGGGAAACTGGTCAGAGGACAGGAGGTCACAGACTCCACAGCTGTCACAGCAGGTCAGGCACCAAAGGGTGTCATCAGTGGCTCAGTCCTGGGCCCACTTTGTTTGGCATCTATCAGTCTAGGCCCACTCTAACAACAACAGGTGCAGAGACAAACAAAATACAGCAGTGACATGCAAATTGGGTAGTAGAGCATCAACACAAAACACACATATCAGAATAAATGAAGGGTCTCACACGGATAATAACTGCCGCCAGCCAAAAATAAGTGCGTAAAATGAAATGCATAGTCATATTCTCCAAAAAACAAAATTACCCTAGCTACCAGCAAAAGGGTAGAAGTAAATCCACTGAGCACAGAAGAAGTTATCAGGGCGATAAGGTCTCTCAAAGATAGTAGTGTAGTTAGTATGGGACATAAAGCTAAAGCACCTAGGAAGACTCTTCTACACATCTAGATCAAGGGAGGTCAGATCTCATCTAGACTGAAGGAGGTCATAGTCTCCCTTATCAGAGACCATCAGACCACATAATAATGCCCCATTCCCCCTACTCGCAGCAGCTGGAGGCCGACACTTGCAGCAGCACAAAAGTGTAAAAGCCTCACCATAAAAGGTCTCAATCTCAAAAAAAAGAAACTCAAAAGCTAATTCTAAGAAGCCCGATTCTAACTCAGTGAGCTCATTGCTCCTAACACCAACAACCTAACATAACCTCGCATGCTGAACCCACATTTGATTCAAATGCAAGATGCCAGAGATCTAGGAGAAAAATAAATTTTGACTCGGGCACGGCTATTAACGGGGCGTGCTGGGACGCTGGAGGCCTAGGTCATCACCCATCAGATCCCCAATGCAAAGCTGTGTGATGCGGCAGTGTACCTCGTGAGGCACCCGGCAAGAGAAATCTTGACCAATCTTGGATGATGGATGGAGGATGTTATACCCCAGGGATTACCTTATGTCACACAACTCGACAGAGGCACAGAAAATAATGGGTATAGTTTCCTCCCATGGGGGGGTGGTAAAGCCACAAAATGGGCTATTAGGCTTGTAAATGCCCTCGGGCAGATAGCCTAGTATGAACCTATGAACCTATATGTCACCCACCAAGGAGCATGAAGCCAGGAATGGACTCATGCAGGTCATTGCAATGTCAGGCTCCAAAACACCTGTGCCAACTGTTTAATTCAGAGAAATATTCAGCTCTGAAAGTCTCAAGAGTAAAATATGTTGGCTGTACTACTGGTGTTGAGGGATGGTGTGCCATCACCACTGAGTGGTAGGAGAGCTGGGACAGGTTTTAGCTGCAAATCACTGAGATGAGTGCTGGGAAAGGAGCAAATATAAGTCGTGTGGTAAGCTTGCTCTACCTGCCCTGGGTGTGGAGGGGGTGGGCTCACTCTACAGCTATAGGAACTTTTACAAAGGCTCTCATTATTCGGTCGCAGTCAAAGTAGAGTAAACTATTGATGGACCCGGTAGATTTAATTGAGGAAATGGGAGAGGTAGAGCCCATGAACCTCAAGAGCTCCCTGTTGTGTCCTTTCTTGCGGAAGTATCTTGAATTAATAGGATGTCAGGTTGACAGCTTTTAACACCAGTGGCCAAGAAATCGACAGCTCTGTTAGACTTGGAGATGAAGCAGAAGCTGACAGGGTCAATTTAGGAGTCAAAGAAGTGGGCAAATAACTGTCTTAAGTGTCTCTTTTACTGTTCTCTCTCTCTCTTTTAATCTCTCTCTCTCTAATGTTTGATGAGGAGTTTTCTTAGCGCTTTTTGAAGGCCTTGAGGTAGAGTCATCAACCAAGTTCCCTATGGTGGCAGGGAGAAGGCCTTTAAAGTATTAATTTATTTCTTTTACTAATGCAGGATCTTGGGATAAAGGACGTATGCACTGAGTTGCCCCAGCCACAGGCAAACCATGTCTTCAACCTGTGGGTTCTCAGATCCGGCACAGATCCGACTTGGCTGCATATCCAGCATCTGAGCCGAGCTCAAAGCTCCTCCCCTACCCATAATGCCCTTGTATCCTTCCTCCCTTTAGATCAAGTTTGCTGCCCAACTAACTTCTTAGCCTGACCTAACACTTCATCTCAAACTAGGTGTCTGCATAAGCAAAATGAAGAGAGCAAGCGGAAAGCAGGAAGTGACCACATCCTCTACTCATCAAACCACCATGCAGCCTATGAAAGGCAGGGGAAGGAAGGAGGGATGAGTGAAGACAAATGAAGAACTCAGATGGAACGTTATGGTGAGTAGATAACTTCTTTATCTGAAGTTGTTGTCTTCATTTGGTCTTCAACCTGTAGGAGTCCCCAGGTACTAAACTCCTGGGAGGCCCTCATGGAAGGAAATTCTGGAGTGCGGTGGAGCCAAAGATGCCCTGTTCCTAGATATGATGTCTAACTTATGTGAGATGAAGGTATAAAAGATGAGGCCTTAGTAGCCACAGAGCAGATATCATCTAATGAAACTGTCTACCAAAAGGCTGCTGAAGTAGCCATAGATCTGGTGGAATGTGCCTTCACATGATGTGGTGGGGCTATACCTCTAGCAGAATATGCCTGACTAATACACTGAGAAATCCAAAGGCCAATAGTGACCTTACATACTGGTTTCCCCTAAAAAGGGTTTAGAGTAGGAAATGAAGAGTTGGTCAGACTAATGAAAAGCTTTAGTCCTGTGCAGGTAGAACTATTACTGTCGGTGCATGTACAATAAATGCAATTTGTATTTTCCCTTGTTTTGAAAATTTGGGAAGACCGGGAGATTAATCACCTGATTAATGTTGGACTCCGAAGCTACCCTAGGAAGAAAGGATGGATTAGTACGCAAGGACACCCTGTCCTTATGAAAAATCATATAAGGAGGCTTGACCGACAATGCCCGAAGTTCGGAAACTCTCCTGGCAGAAGTAATTGCAACCAAGAAAGCTGTCTTCCAGGACAAAAATTGTAGATCTACAGAGGCTGACATCAACTGCATATCCCTTATTCCAATGGGACCTGTCTGAAGTGGGGCTCAAAACTTTCTCTGGGCATTTGGGAATGGGCTCCACCATATGAGGATTCCTTCTACACCTGAAATGTAATAAGATCTACTAAAGGATCTGCGGGAGGGGACACCCAGGAAGTAGAGTGTTCTGTATCAAATGCCTCCAGAACACAGATTCGTCTGGGGTAGATTTTTGGGCAGACCACCCCCCACGCTGGTGAAGGAGTTCCATGAAGTTGGGGGGTGACCGGGGGGAATCTTCCCCTTCCTCCAAATTGGCATCTTCGGAAAGGGACTCTGGTGGGGACTCTAAGTGTCTCCATTTGCACATACATTTGTGAGGGGCCTTCTCAGTGGGGGTCTCTGGGGAGGACTCACCCACATCTCCCTGTTCCCAAGAGAGAGCACCCTGGGGCAAACTGGTGGCAGCTGCTCCCAAGAGAGAGCACCCTGGGGCAAACTGGTGGCAGGCTGTCCCTGAGAAGGCAGAATGGCCGGATCAGCACCAGAAACAGAGGAGTGGAATCTGAAGACAAGGTTGTCAAGGGTCTCAATTGGATTGACAATACCCTCTCCACCACATTGAAAGCCGAAGGGGAATGAACCTCCTAAGAAAGGACAACAGAAGAAGCCATAACCCTCTGACCCGACTGGGGAGTCAGAGCCGACAGAGATACCAAGGGGAACTTGGAGCCAACACCATCCCCTTGGATCTGACACCTGCTCAAGGTCATGGCTGGCGTCGAGGTACAAGGTAACATCGGAGCCGGCCACTTGACACAGAATGTCCTCACATCCAAGAGCTCTGAAACCGGAGATCGGATCAGAGAAGGGGTAATAGGGATGAATAAAGACTGCATACTCCCGTTCCGGAGGGACAGGGGGCAGGCAAGACTCCCAACTGTATTTGTGTGCAGATCAACTTCCACATCATCCTATCCATCTCTGCTTTGGTAAGACTGTGGGTGGAGTGGGAAGAAGACGTCACTGACACCGGCCTAGATGGACGGTGAGAGGAGGTCCAAGCCAGTGACCGGGTCCGGATCTCCTCTGGCTCTAGAGAGAACCGAGGGGAATGAAGCCGGGGAGATTCCGTCCTCGGAGCAGACCTAACTTTGGCTGAAGGGCCAGCCGAAGCCTGAGCCTATGCCTTGACTTGGCTGATTTGTCTCTGTCCTCAGACCCCTTGGCAGGAGTTTGAGTCCCAGAGACAGGGGTGGAGACAGAGATACAAGCAGGGGCAAAAGGGTCCTGAGTCCCGGAGCAAGAAGAGGGAAGGAGGACCTTGAAGATTAGCTTGTTCCTCCTGTCCATCAGTGCCCGGGGATTAAACCTGGCACAGATGGAACAGATCTGCAAGTGGGCTGCCCCAAGACAAACGACGCACAGAGTATGGCCATCAGCTGGAGAGATCTTGTGGCCACACACTGTACATTTTCTGAAGCCTGGTTTGGGGGCAGACATTCTCCCAACCTACGCCCCAGCGCACATTCACTCACACAGATACCACACACACGACAGAAGGAAAAGTTAGAGAAAGGGTTTTTTTTTTTTCTTTGTTATAACCGATGCAGAAGCGAGAGGGGAGGTAGAAAGGCAGAAAAGAGTAAAAAGATATGAGAAAAGAAGAATCTAACAATTAAAGAAAGTTACTTAACCAATAGTAACAGCAGAGAGCATGGATCACGATGCGGACATGAAGCACTGCAAACAAGATCTGAAGAGAGGAAAGTGACAGGGGCATTATGGGTAGGAGAGGAGCCTTGAGCTCAGATCAGATGCTGGATATGTTGTCGAGTCAGATCCATGCCAGATCCGGGAACCCACAGGTTGAAGACAACAACTTCAGATCAACTGTTTTCCATACCAGACATATTCTGTACCTGAACTGCTCACACTGCAGTAGAAGCGCTGTTTCATTATGTTGGATGCTAAAGCTGACCCTTTTCTGCCATGTTTCTGTAACTGTGCATTTACACACAAGTTGTGGTTGATGAGGGTCAACAGTTACTATAATGGCAGCCGTGAATCTATTTAATATTAAAAAGATGAACTCTCTCTAGTTGAGCTCATTGCTAGGGAATTCCCTTTTTCATGAGATGCAAAAAGTTGACAGACTACAGTAGTAAATAGTAAATTGGGATTTATGGGTAAAAGTCTCACAGGTGATCACCATTCAAATTCCACTGTGAACTAATCATGCTTTCTTACAAGTGGAATTGAAAGATTGATTGCTCGTTCTCATATGTTACATATACATCTCCTATGTTATATATTACCTAGCCATTCTACCTCACATTTTCCTCCTATTCTTATCTTACCTCACTTAGCTTAGCTTATTTCTGTAACTACTGGTCACCCCTGCTTAGTAGTGGAGCTCATTTTACCTTACAACCCTTTTCCTTTTGTTTTTGTTTATCTGTTTCTGCTCTCTTTTCTACTTAACTACAGTCTTGGTTTAACCTGTTAGTTCTTACAGCTTCACTGACCATTTCTGCTGTTTACCTGTGACAATCTCTCTGGTGGTTCCTACCTGCTACACCCCCTTACCATGCTCCCATATCCACTTGACCCCACTACTCCTACACTTACCCATCACTATCTCCTCCCGCTATTGCCTTCCATCCAATTAACACCTTTTTCTTTTCCCTCCAAAATTTAACACCTCACCTGTTTTCAACTCCCACAAACTCTTACAGCACCGGTTTCCCCTCCCCCTACTCCTTGCAATCAAATCCTCACCTTTTTCTTTTCCCTCCAAATTTATTAACACTTCCCCTTCTTTCTACTCACTCTCAGTCTCTTTCTGCACCATTTTCACCACTTTCCAAAATCACTATTCGCTCATACACCTACTTCAAAATCTATTACTCTACAGTTCTACACACTTACCTATACATCCACCTTTTACTTTCATCCCCACATAACTCCACTCTTCCATAACATTTCTTACCCTATCCTCCTACAAACCTAAGAATGCAATCACTCAGAATACACTTTCAAATCTTATCACTTCTATTATTTTGTCCACTACTATATTTCACTGCCCTAATCTTCTTCTCACCTCATTATTCCACCACATCTACCCCTCTTTCTACAAATCTTACAACCTTTATCAAATAAACTCCCTCCTTCTATAGAAGCTAAAAATTGCCCCTCTAATAAACAAGATTCTCATAACTCCCACAAGCCACACTACCAGATCCTTTCAACAACATAACTCCAAATCTCCCACAAAACAAGTACCTTTATCTTACACATTTATGTGCACTACTTTGTCTTTACCAGGAGATATACACCCCAACCCAGGCCACACTACAACTAATATGTCCACTTCTCCATTTGGAAATAACTCCCACAAAGCTATTTACATGATAACTATAAATACTCAAAGTATTCGCAACAAAATCACTAATTTACATGCCTGGATCACTCATAATCAACCAGACATAATTGCCATCACTGAAACCTGGTTAAAACCCCACAGCAAAGACACAGAATTTCTTCCCTCTGGCTTTCAAACTATAAGATCTGACAGGCCCAACAAGAAAGGAGGCGGAATAGCACAAAATTTTCATTACTCTCCTAACGCAGTACCCTACACAAACCCAATTCCACAATCCACAAATGTTGAAATTACCATTGCTCTCCTAAAGATGAACTAAAAAAGTCTTTGTATCATAGCTCTCTATTTACTGCCAGAAACAATATCCCTCCTCTTGAAGAAATTCTTGCCTGGATCTCTACTAACATTAAAAATGAAAACGGTTATCCTAGGTGACGTAAATATCAACTGGCTAAATTAGAACTCCTACTTCCATACCTCTATTATCAACCTATTTAACTTTACTTGGCTCAAACACCCAAACCAGACCAACTAAGGATAACCCCGCAGGGTCCACCCTAGACTGGATTCTCATCTCCCACCCCAATAAAATATCTGAAGTAGACACTCTTCCAGACACACAGAGTGACCACCTCCCTGCCTTTATTTGCCGCTCCCAGTCAGCCCTCCAAAATCAGCACCAATACAAACAGATAAGGAACCTAACTGCCTTCAACCATATAATCTTTAATGATGTCCTCAAAAATATTAACTGGCACATATTAAAAACAATCCCACTAGACAATGATGTTGATTTTCTCAATACTACATTCCTGGACACAGTAAATAGCCTTGCACTACTCTGCATGAAAAGGATCAAAACTAACTCTGCTCCTTGGCCGACCAAGCCCACAAAAACCATGATGTACCTTAGAGATGAAACATGCAAACAATATTAAACTAACAAAAACCAGGATAGAATAGTGGTGTACAATCTTACCATAACCATAGCTGTCCTTCTCTTCCATGTTCAGTATTCTTAGTGTGGGATTCCCCACCTCAGGCGATCTGAACGTCGGCTCCTATACAAAAGCTTAAGCCTGACTGCTGTAGGTGCATGGGACGTCACACATAGGGCCATAAACCAGGGACCTTAAATATGACACCTGCACGCACAGACCTCAGAACTTGAAAGTTCAGTTGGATAGTCATAAAGAGAGTAATAAGTGATGTCAGCCAGAAGTGCAAGTGTCATATGCTGGCTAGTCTTCTCTTGATCTAGGGTAGTGCTTCATAGTGCCTAAGAGATATGTTCGTAGTCAAAATTAAATACAGGGGGATTGAAGGAATACTGCAACATGGAAGAGAAGGACATCTATGGTTATGGTAAGATTTTACCCAACTATTCTATGTCCTTCTATTCTTATGTTGCAGTATTCTTAGTGTGGGAGAGCACCACAGCTTAATTAGAGGGAAGGGCGGATGTAGATGTAGATGATTCCAGAAAACCCTGCAGAACTGCTCTAGCAAACCCTGCCTTGGCTATGGAGATGTGGTCCAATTTGTAGTGTTTGATGAACTGTGGACCAGGTGTCTGCTTCTAGGATGGAGGCTCTGTCCAGTCTTTTGAGGAAGGCTTTGGAGGTAGCCATGCCTTTGGTGGAGTGAGCTCTTACCCCGTGGGGTAAGTGCTTGCCATGGTGTGAGTAGCAGAAGGAAACAGATTTTCTGATACAACATGAAATAGTTTGTTTGTAGACTTGCCTTGCCCAGAGCCCTGGGGTGGAAGGATATGAATAGTTGGCTATATTTTCTGAAGGACTTAGTTTTGTCTAGGTAGAATCTAAGTTGTCTGGGCACATTCAGGGAATGGAGAATCCTCTCACTATTATTGGCTGGAGAGGGAAAGAAGGTAGGCAGGTGAATGGATTTATTTAAGGATAGCTGGCCACTTTAGGCATGAAGGAAGGGTTAGTGTGTAGGGTCACCCTATCCTTGTGGAAGATAGTGTGGGGAGGCAGGCCATGAGTGCCTATAACCCTGACACTCTCCTAGTGGAAGTAATGGCCACAGTCCTCCATGTACACATTTGGAGTGCATTAGCGCTAGCTGGCTCAAATGGGGCCAGTGTTAGTTTTTCCAAAATGAAGTTTAGGTCCCGGGGGGGGGGGGGGGTTCTTGGTGGTCTGATGTGTAAGACCCTTTCAGGAAAAGTTTTACATCTTGCCTGGATAGTAAAGGGGGATCTAGAGATAGATGAGCTGAAATTGCTGAAAGGTGAACTTTCACTGAAGAGTAGGAAAGGCCAGCCTTAATGAGTTCACACATATAGACATGGACTAGGGATGGGTCTGCCTGGCCGAGGTCCCTGTCCTTATGTAGACACCATTTGGAGAATCTTTCCCATTTTGATAAGTATGATTTCCTAGTAGCAGGTTTCCTGGCCTCCCTCAGGACTAAAAGCATGTCCTCTGAGTAGTGGTGTCTGAAATGGATTAGAAGTTTATCACCCACAGAGTTAGGCCTAACACCTGTTGGTGAGGGTGAATTAGAGTTCCTTTTTGTTATGTGAGTAGGTCCACCTTGTGGGATTACCTGTGGTGATTGCCCTTGTCTAATGAGAGAAGTAGGGGGAACCAGTGCTGCCTTGGCCAGTAGGGTGTCACCAACAAGAATTTTGGTTTTTCCTTCCTGATTTTCAGTAGGACCTTTTGGATTAGAGGGAAGGGTGGAAAAGCATATAGAAACAGTCCCTTCCATGGAATGCTGAAGGCATCCATCCTCCAGGCAAGGGGAGAGTTATACATGGTGCAGAATTTGTTCAGGTGTCTGTTCTGGGGGGAGGCGAACAGATCCACTTGAGCTGTGCCCCACTGGTGGACAAAGTCTATAAAGGTCTCCCTGTTCAACATCCACTCATGTTGTAGACAGGATGTTCTACTGAGAATATCCACTTGTTTGTTGTCAGGAGAGGGGATGTATGAAGCCTGCAGGTTTAAGTTGCGCCTGGAGGTGAGGTCTCAAATTTGTAATGTTATCCAGCATAGGAGGTAAGCTCTGGTCTCTCCTTGTTTGTTGAGATACCACATTACTGTGGTGTTGTCTGTGAATATCTGAAGGGGGCCTGGTTGGAGGATAGGAAAGAATGCCTTCAGGGCCTTACATTGATATGCTTCCTTTGGAGGGTAGGATTCCATGCTTCCTGTACCCTGAAACCTTTCAAGGTGGCCTCCCACCTTAGGTCTGATGCATCTGTATGCATAAGTTGGGTTGGGGAGGGGATATTAAGTGGAAGGCCCGGGTTCTGAAGTATTTGTTGAATCCACCACCTTAGTTCTGTTTTGAGGCAGGGTAGAAAAGTAATTTGCTGCTCTAGGAAATGTTGGCGTTGTGACCACACATTTTTCAGATACCACTGGAGCTTTCGCATGTGCATTCTGGCTAGGGGAAGCATAGGGATGGTGGCTGCCATCAGTCCCAGGAGTTGCAGGAATTGTCTTGCAGATATCTGAGGAACTAGTAATAGGCTTTGGAAGTGAGTGGAGAGTGACAGGACTTTGTCCTGGGGGAGGAAAGCCTGTATCAGATCTGTTCTGATCCTGCAGCCAACAAAGATTTTGTCTTGCTGCAGGAGTAAGGATGATTTCTAGAGGTTGAGGGTGAAATCCACGTTTTGTAGTAGGGAAGTGGTGAACCTGAGATGATTTTGGAAGATGTCTTCTGCTAGAATGAGGATGATGTCTAGGTAAGGACAGATTTTGACACCTTTGGTTCTGCAGTAAGCAATGGCTGGGACTAGGCATTGTGTAAATACCCTGGGAGCAGTAGACAAACCAAAGGGCAAAGCTGTAAACTGAAAATGAGAGCAGGGCCCAGTAAAACGTAAGAATTTCCTGTTGGAGCTCTAGAGTGACCATAAAGGGAGAAGGGTTTGAAGAGATAGCATCCTGAATGATGGGACTTTTAGGAACCGGTTTAGGAAGGATAAATCTAGTATTGGTCTCCAAGGGCCATCTTTTTTTGGTGACCAGAAAAAGTCTTGAGTAGAAGCCTTTTCCTTCCTGTCCTGGAGAGACAGGTTCTATTGTTCCTAATCTCAGAAGGTCTAGAAGTATGTGAGGTATGAGGTGGAGATGACTCTTGGGGGGGGGGGGCACTTGGAATGGATTTTTCCTTCCAAGAAAGGAAATATCCATTTTTATTGGCAGTCTGTACCCAGTGGTCTGATGTGATGGTTTAACAAAAGGGGAAGCAGTGGGGGAGGTGGGCTGACAAAGGAAGGTGGGCAAGGTAGTCAGGCATTGTTGGGTCCACTTCTATCTTGAAAAGGCTGTTTTGCAGTAGGTTGTGAAGTAACTGGTCTGGAGTAGGCCTCCTGATTCCTCTCCTATGCCTGGTACAGGAGGGGGTGGCAGAGGAAGGGGGTTCTCCTGACAAAGGATGTCTTTGCAGGATAATTCCTGTAGCATTTAGGGACGAGAGACACAAGCAAATGTTTGATGTCCTGAAGCTCCTTACTTTTCTCCTGCAGGTTTTTACAAAGTTCTGCAGACTGAGGTTATGGTCTTATGGGGCATCAAGGATTTTAGACTTGAAATCCTCTGGAAGTGGTTGGAGGTGAAGCCAAGAATATTTGCAGAGAACTGAAGCAGAACCTGCAGACCTAGCAGAGGCCTCTGCTGCATCATAATGGTATTTAATGGAATGTCTGGATACCTGGGAAGCCAGGGGCAGTTTAGATGCCAGCTCAGTTTTTGTGAGACATTCAGGGGTGGAAGCCAAGAGAGTGGAGGCTTGCAAAACTAGGTCCAAGGCATATTTTATCATGTGAGTTTGTTAATTGATAGCTCTGAAGGCCAGGGTGGAGGAGGTGTGCAATTTTTTCCCAATCCTGTCAATGCTTTTTGCTATCCTTATCAGTGGGCAGAAGAGATGCTGAAGGAATCGGTCTAGATTGCTTGTCAGGGGAGACAGCAATTACTGCAGGGTCTGCCAGGGGAGGCTATACTAAGAATTTCTCAGGTACATTGTAGAACCTGTCCGTTCTCTTAGGAGCAGGTGGTTGAGAGTCAGGGTTCTTGGATGCAGAGGTGAAGGCATCCAGATAGGCAGGTAAGACAGGTGGGATGGCTGATGAGGAAGAGAGAGTCCACTTGAAGGATTTCAAATACCTCCTTTGGGTGTCAGTCATCTGGGAAGTGTCGCATTTGAAGTACTCCATTTTTGTAATTGTTTCCCCAAAGGTGATATCCTCTGGTGGGGGGGTCCCCATCTATGGATTCCTCATCTGGGGAACAGTATTCCAGAGGGGAGGCAATTTGTGAAGCATACGAAATACATTCATTAGAAGATAAGTAATAGGGTTCCAGATCCTCTTCTCCTTCTTGGAGAGTAGGCAAGGGGAAAGAAGTGGCAGAAGCAGGCATAGGACTAAGCACTGGGATAGTGGAGGGGGAAGAGGCTGTGGGCCTAAGAGCCATAAAGGCCTGCATCAAGGAGTTGGTAAATGATTGCCAGTCTGGTACTCCTTCAGGGGTTGCAGTGAGGTGTTTTGTTTACGTTTTGAAGACATAGGTCTGGGAGAACGCCAGGGTTCTGGAGCCTGGGCTTTAGGTAATGGAGTCCCAGTCGGTCGTCCAACTGTATCTGGCTTCCCCCCTCAACATCAGTAGGGGCAGACATCACTGCTGTCTCTGTGAACACATTGGCTATTACTTCTGAAGCAGCTTCCTCGATGGGAGCCGTTGAAGTAGACGGTTCTATCAGACGTCCCTCAATCCCTAAATTGGAAGCTGGACGGACATCCGATGGCAGAGAGGCAACAGAAATAGGCCTGGAAATCTTGGTCTTTTTCTGTGGTGGTTCAGTCGGAACGGCTGATTGGGGATCCATCTGGAGCGCAAGTTTTTTGAGTCTCTGGTTCTCTAAATACAAGTTAAGTGCGGCGAGATGGCTACGTCAGAACAAAAGATTGGAAAATGGAACAAGCTATATGGTCATGTTCCTTCCCTACACAAACGACACAACAGTTGTGAGCATCTTCATGCGGTATCTGACACCCTTAATGGCATTTGCCCTTCTCAGCTGACATCAGCTAAAGATAACTACAGCAAACCAAGCTCAAGCAAAAGAGACAAAAAATCCCCAATGGGGTACTTAGCTTTTAAGAAATCTTCGAGTATTGGAGCGAAGTGATCGATGTGACATCGTCTGCGGCTGAAAAGTTCTGGGGTCTGTGTGTGCAGACGTCACATTTAAGGTCCCTTGTTTATTGCCCTACGTGTGACATCCCACGGACCTACAGCAGCCAGGCTTAAGCTTTTGTATAGGAGCCAACGTTTGGGTCACCTGATGCTGGGAATCCCACACTAAGAATACTGCAACACAGGAATAGAAGGACATACCTTGTTACACTTTAAACAGCTATATAACCAGGTAAAAAAGCTAGTGCATAAAGACAGAAAATCTTACTACACAAAACTGCAGTCTAACCATAAACAAACCCCCCCCCCCCAAAAATCTAGAATTCCATCTCATCTTTCCTGACCCCTGGCACAAAAAACAATCCTTGTCCACATTCCGACAAACCACCTCATGAAACTGCCTCTCTAACTCTTTCTTTATAAACTCTACAGCCAACATTACCACTAGCTTTTCTCATAACAAAAACAGAATAAAAGACACTGCTCTACCAATCCCCGCCCCACCATCCCCATCTCTATTACCACCACATCCACCCCTGAACTCAAGCCTCATTCTAGCCCTAACTTTACTATCAACCCCATTTCTACCACAGCTATTAAAATACTCCAAGTTTAAACTATGTTCTAATGCTCCTGACAATTTACCCCAACATTTCTCAAGACTGCTGCTGATGCTATTGCATTCCTTTTAAGTATCTTAATTAACAAATCCATTCAAGAATCTTATGTGCCCAAATTATGGAAGAAAGCCTACATTATTCCTATTCATAAAGGGGGCAAAAACAAAGAGATCTCCAACTTTCAACCTATTGCTAGCCTCTCCCCTATCTCTAAGATCTTAGAAAAGTGCATTCACATTCAGCTGATGCCCTGTCTTCTTTCTAACCACCTCCTGTCCTCCACACAGCATGGTTTTGGACCTGGCCATAGCACTACAACTGCCCTAATTTCTTTCCTGGATACTGTTATCAGAGCTCATGATAATAGGACAATGTCTGCCATATTCTTGGATTTCTCTAAGGCATTTGATACTGTTACATACCCTTTTGCTACCATCAAAACTCTCTATCTTTGAACTTTCTACCACCACTCTAAAATGGTTCTCTAGCTATCTAAAAGACAGGCAGCAGGGCGTCAAATGGCAATATTCTATCTCTTCTTATCTTAACACCTCTGCTGGAGTGCCTCAAGGCTCCATATCTGGTCCACTCCTATTCAATAATTTTCATTAATTTCCACACATCTGTAACCAATGGAGCCCTTATTTAATATGCAGATGACTCAACCATCATCTACACAGCTGACTCCATTTCTGAACTCCAACTCAAAACCCAGACTACCTTCTCCACCACTGAATCCTGGATGTTTAAAAGCCACTTAGCCCTTAACCCAAATAAATCTAAGATCATGCTTTTCACACCCAAAAAAATCTACTCTACTGGACAAAACCATGTTTAATATCTACTTCCAAAGTAAAGCGCTAATAGAAGTTGTTAGCCACACTAAACTTCTAGGAGCATTCATAGATGAACACCTAAAATTTGATATTCACCTGCAATAAAACATCCAAAAAACACATCAGAAACTTGGAATGCTCTATAGGCATAACCTACTCCTTAGCCCCTCCACTAAACAAACCCTTGCCTCCACTTACCTATTACTCCCCTTCCCTAATGTATGGTTCCCCTCTACTTACCAACCTCCAAATCTCTCTAAAAGCTAAGCTCAAGACATGTTATAATAAAACTGCAAAATTTGCAACACATTCCAAAAACTTCTCCCATCACTGTTCTGCTCTTCACGCCCTAAAATGGCTGGACCTTCCAAATTCCCTCAGACATCTGCAGCTTACCACTGCTCACAAACTTATCTTTAAACCATCTGATTGTCCCACCCTTAGTTCTATCTTCGCCTTCTACCTCCCAAAAAAGCCCCTTAGATCTGAGAATCAGCTGCTTCTTCAGGTTCACAAACCAAATACGCCCACCTGGCCAGCTTCTCTTCTCTTACTCTTTAGCCAAGAATTGGAATGATTTACCATTAGCTATCAAAACAATCCTACATCCTGGCCACTTCAAAACTTCTCTCCATACCTAGTTATCTTCCACATGGGACTGTACCTGCACTCGGCCTCCTTGAATACCTACCTCTAATGATTTATTCTTCCCCTATTTTTTTCAGTCTGTGAACTATCAAAAATATCTGCTATGCAGTTATAATCTTTAAAAACTTTGCAATCTACTCATTAGTACTCGTCTGGATGCCGATCTGTTATTTTTTTTTTTAACTTTGTAATCCAATATGTTAGATAATGTATACTACCTATCTATATAATTGTATTTGATTTTTCTTATTGTACTGTGGAGCTTTCCTCCCAGAGCCTCCACTGAAAACAGGCTCTGTATGGCCCGATGGACTTTCCCAGCAAACTGCAAATAAATAAATAACTTTAAAAAAAAAAATATATATATATATATATATATATATATATATATATACACACACACACACACACACACACACACACACACACACACACACACACACACATAAATGTGGGAACTGACATAGCACAACTAATAACTTACAGCAACAGATCACAAAAACTGTCCAGCTTCAGTCTACCCAATCACAGCTGCCACGCTTTCGAGTGCAATGCAAAGTGACATATATTCTGCAGAACACCAGTAGTCTGTCAAGTGTAGTTTGTTTGTGTCTTTCGGCTTTTCCCGGTTAGGGGTCGCCACAGCGGAACTCCAGTCCGCTAATGATTGGCAGTAGATTTTTACGTGCTGGCTTCCCGGGCCTAACGCACAACTTTCAACGAAGGAAAGCCCATTCACGCATGTCGCCACACAGACAGTCTGTCAAATGTAGTGCAGATGTAAAAAAACAGCAAATACTGAATATTTGGCATATACTGTGGCCCGATATAGCACCGTTTCTACAAAAGAGCAGAATAAGCTGTTATAAAATAAAGTTTTGACTTGCATGATTTTAATTAGGCTCAAGTAAAAATCATAAAGTAATATTAACTACTATGAGGAACTCTTTGGTTTACTTGTTTATTTAAAAACTTCAAATACTGGCTCCATAACGGATAAATTGCTGCCTAAAGTTTAAATCTTCAAAGACAACTTTTTGTGAATACTTTTTCTGCTTCCCTTTCCAAACACTGCCAATAGCTGCACCTGAGTGTTCCTGCATTTTCTCATTTATTTGCCTTTCCAAGTGGTTTTATGCAGTATCAGAACACAACCTCTTCACTGGGTGAGTCGAACTCTGACTGCCAACACAGCTCCAAGTAAGGTTATCATTTAGGAGCTTGTGATGCTGCTTAGTATGCCAAAAAGACACAACAACCAACATGATCCACTACCAGATCAGACTACTCTTTGTAGACGTTTATACAGGACTAATTTCCACACACTGCTTGATGGGAAAATAGAGTTTTGAAGGGAAGTAATGGATGCAAGTAATACGGATTTATTTATCATTATCAGCTCACTTTTGATGGCCATGAATGTGCCTGTGTTCCCGATATCTTTGTTCTCCAAAAATTGAGTAAAATGGCCTGGTATCAGTTTGTCATTTACTTATTTTCTACACCAATTTAAGGAATTTAAGTTTATGAAAATTCAACCACAAATCGGAAGCTTCAGCTGCAAAACACTGCCCGCATGTAGCTATATCTACCTGTCTACAAATGGCTATGAATTGCTATAAATCAGACATTAACTTACTGCAGTACTTCTTCAGAATGCAATTTTGTTCAGTATTTTTCAAGTTAAAATTCAAAACAAGAAACTCTCTTCTAAAAAAAAAAAAAAAAAATTAAAAACAAAAAACAAAACAAACAAAAAAACCCAGAAGACGGCTATAAAAATATAAATGAAAATGCCCACACAATAAGCCATATGATACACAGTGTAACAACTGCTTAAGTACTTGTCTCTGTAAATGAGACTTCATCACAATTTTACCAGCAGTTAAAACATCTAAACTGCATTAAAACATGCCAGGTAACATACACACAGCCAATTAAAAGATTTGTATGAATGATCCTTACAATGTGGATCAGAATTGTATTTTCATGAATAGGCTGCCCAATTACTTATACATAAAATGTTTGACACTTCAGAAACAACTCATTCATCTGAGGTCATATTTCAGTGTTGACAGCTCATTTTTTTTTCAGTTCAGTGACCTTAATTTCACTTGAGTTATGAGTGACTAGCAGTTAATTTCAATTGCCATTCAAGCCTCCCACTTTTTTCCTATGGAACTATTAAAATCTCCGGGGCAGCCGCGGTGATGGAGCAGTTAGCAGTGTCACCTCACAGCAAGAGGTCCTCTGGTTTGATACTTGGGTGGGGTGCCTTCTATGTGGAGTCTGCATGTCCTCCCTGTGGTTGCGTGGGGTTCCTCAGGGAGCTCCGGTTTCCTCCCACATTCCAAAAGATGTGCAGTAGGTGGATTGGACACTCTACATTGGCCTTATGTGTGAGTGAGTAGTATGGATGAACTACCTCAGCAGGGCTAACCACCTGGCGGTGTAAACCTTGGCTCGAGATGATTGTCACTGTTGAAGTGACACCCTGACCCCATGTGCAAAATGGGGTTGGGGATGGATGGATGGATTAAAATCTCCATCCCTCAAACCTAAATATCTTTTGTATTTCTTACATATGCAGCTGTACCAATAAGGGAATTATTTATTTATTTTTATAAGGGTATTATTATTTTTGTCTTCAAGTCTTATGGCCTACAGATGCCCATATATGCCTGGCAACAATGTCTGTGCATCTTACCTATGCAGAGACTGCCTCAGCCTGTGCAACTTGCCAAATAAACCACTCCAGAGGAGTTGTAGGTGTAATATTCCTTCACATGTTTTACCTGCATGGTGTTAGTCTAATACAAGCCCCTTGCAACCATTTACAATGTGAACCAAATCCACTCGTAGAAGTGCTCCTTTTATTTAAGCACAACTGCAGATGTTAGAACTACATACACATTAGTATTGCTCTTATGGGTATTAAGGCTACTGTTGAAACTAGAAGCTTATCATAAAGTAACAGGGACATTTTCTGCAGTTGGGGAAGAAAAGAAGTTATGTATGCACCATAACGTTCCATCCGAGTAGTTGTACTTCATTCGTCTTCAACCTGTGGGTTTCGGATCCACATCGGATCCGACATGGCCGCATTTTCCAGCTATGGATCTGAGCTCCAAGCTCCTCCCCTTACCCATAATGCCCCCCTCTCTCCCTTCAGATCGAGTTTTTTGCCTAAGTAGTATCAGACACCTGACTAAACAGCACCTTATCATAAACATGAGTCACTACAAGCTCCCGGGCCTAGACTGGGCCAAGGACCTCACAAGTTATACAAAGGTATATGAAGACTGCACAAATGATAAGGTCAGGGGGAGGGGGGGGGAGAGACAAATGAAGTACAACTACTCAGATGGAATGTTATGGCGAGTACATAACTTCTTTATCGAAGTAGTTTACTTCATTTGGTACTCAACTTGTGGGACAGAGTCTCCAGCTACCAAAAACTCCTGGGTGGCCCTCATGGAAGGATGTTCCAGAGCACCACAGAGCCAAAGGATGCTCTGTTCCTAGACACAATATCCAGCTTGTAATGTGAAATAAAGGTGAGATTAGGACCAAGTGGCTGCCAAATAGGTATCATCCAGAGATACCCTAGACCAGAAGGCAGCTGACTTAACCATAAATAGAGTAGAATGTGCCTTCACTTCTCCTGGCAGAGATATGCCTTTCACAGCATAGGCTCGAACAATGCATTGGGAAATCCAGCAAACAGTTACCTTGGAAACTGGCTTGCCTAAGAAGGGTTTAGCAAAAGACACGAACAGCTGATCCGATTTACCTAAAGGTTTCGTCCTGTGCAAGTAAAATCTCAATTGCCTATGAACATCAAGCAGATGCAGCTTGTATTCCCCTTTGTTTTGGGAAAAAAATGGTAAATTGAGAGTCTGATTAATGTTTGCTTCTGAGGCTACCTTAGGAAGGAAAGATAGATTAGTGTGCAGCGACACTCTGTCTTTGTGAAAGATCATTTAAGGCATTTTGATAGAGAGGGTCTGAAGCACTGACACTCTTCTGGCTGAGGTAATGGCAACCAAGAAGGCAGTTTTCCAAGTTAAAAACTGCAAATCAACTAAAGCTGCAGGTTCAAAGGGTGCAGAGACTAATGCCTGTAACACTAAGGTAAGATTCTCACACAGGCGTAGGGTCTAAGAAGAAAGGCACCTTTATGGAAAGTCTTACAAAGTTTGGAAGCCAAGGAAGGCATATTCACCCCCACATGGAAATTAGAAATAGTTGCCAGTTGGACTTTTAACTGTAAAGGAACTGGCACCCTGATGAAAAATACTCGCCAGAAAATTTAAGACTGCCAAAGGAGGTGCAGTAAGGGGATCCAAGGCCCACTGAGTGGCCCATAAGGAGAAACGTTTCCATTTACTATGATGCACCTTTCTTGTAGAAAATTTGTGAGCCGCTATCAAAATGGACTTAACAGGGGATGACAATCCGGGAGTCCTAATAATCATGGGAACTGGAAGAGCCAAGCCATGAGCTTCAGACTGTCCAGATCTGGGTGAGGGATCCCTGAGGGATGAGAAAGAAGATCCGGAACTGGATCCAACGTCCATGGAGGAACTACCAGATGAGACCACAGTAAGGGAAACCAAACCTAGCGAGGCCAGAATGGGGTGATGAGGATCACAGTACTCCTCAGCCTTCGAGCTTTCTGAAGAAACTCTGACATGAGGGAAAGTGGAGGATAAGCATAAAGGAGACCGGGAGGCCAAGCATGAACCAGTGAGTCTCTGGGGGCTTCCCCCTGCGGGGGAGATCAGAGCGAAAAACTCGTTGCATTTTACATTGGAAGGAGGTGCAAAGAGATAGCAGCAAGGATGACCACACCTTAGAAAGATCTGTTCTGCTACTGAATGACTCAGAGACCACTCATAAGGCATCAGGATAGATCTGTTGAGCCTGCCCGCTAGAATATTGGACTGCCCCAGAATGTGCATTGCTATTAGAAAGCGGCCAGTAGAGATCGCCCATTCCCGAACTCTCATGGCTTCTCGACTGAGGGGATAAGATCTGGTTCCCCCTTGTTTGTTGATGTACCAGACTAATGACATATTGTCTGTCGGAATAGCAATCATCCCTAGAGGAAGATAAGCATAAAAGGCCTACAACGCCAGAAGGACCGCTCTCATCTCTAGTACACTGATATGAAAACTAGTCTCAGAAGGGGACCACGTGCCTTGGATTGTCCTTCCTGAGCAGTGCCCCCCCCCCAATCTGGGAGGCATCCATGGTCACCGTGGTTTTGGGAAAGGCAGGTTGAAAGGAGCGTCCCTTGAGGAAATCCAGGGATTGAATCCACCACTAAATGGAGTCCTTGCATACTCTTGTGATTCTCACAAGAAAGGACAGAGGAAGATCTAACAGGGATCACTGGACCACACATGTCCAGTGAAGAACTCTCATATGAAGACGAGCCACTGGCAGGAGATTGATTGGGGCCACCATGGAGCCCAACCCTTAGGACCGCTTCAGCTGTCAGTAATCCCTGGCTTGGCAGAGTAGATGCTCTGAAGGGGCAGCAAAGAGCCAATCGTCCAGGTAAGGAAAGACCTGAATACCCTGAAGCCTCAGGTGAACCGCTACAACCACCATCACCTTGTTAAACACCCTGAGGGCTGTGGTAGGACCAAAGGGAAGGGCTCTGAACTGATAATGACTGGCTCCCAGCTGGAAGCAAGGAAAAGTACAGTTTTGTACCTACCATAAATGTAGATGTTCGAGGATCCACATTGCTGCAGTCCTAACTATTGGGTAGTCCGCTGTCCAGTCGGCCCGAATACCAAAGTATAAGGCTGACGTCGGTCAGGGCGCATTAGACTGACGTCAGTACGTCAGGGTACTAATGCGCATGACCGACGCCATATCCTCAGTCTTTTCTTGCCCCAGATGTCAGAAGACCCTAAAAAGACAAGGCCCAATATACCTGCACCAAAAATATGTACAATATATACAAAAATATCAGCATATAACCTCACCTACACAACCACCCCTAAACACAGAGGGAAGGAGGGAGGGTAAATTGGACTGCAGCAATGTGGATCCTCGAACATCTACATTTATGGTAGGTACAAAACTGTACTATGTTCTTCGTTCCACATTGCTGCAGTCCTAACTATTGGGTAGAATCCCAAAGCAGAGGTAAGGGAGGCTGGCAAATCATAAAGAAGCAGGAGCTGACAACATGCCTTGCAAAATAGCTGTGGCAAAACCAGCCCTAGACTTAGAGTAGAGAGGAAGGTGATAATGCTTAGAGAAGGTATGCACTGAACTCCAAGTAGCTGCCTCCAAAATATCCTTAGTTGCCACACCCCTTAGAAATGCTGTTGAAGTGGCAGTAGCCCTAGTGGAATGAGGCCTAATACCAGCTGGAATCTCCTTGCCATGATGGGAATAACAAAATGCAATGCAAAACCCAATCCACCTAGAAATAGTTTGTTTTGACACAGGCTTGCCCTCTTGAACTCAAAGCAAAAGAAACAAACAACTGCTGAGACTGCCTAAAATCCTTAGTCCTGCTCAAATAATAACGCAATTGCCTGTGCACATCTAAAGTGTGCAAAATCTTTTCCCCTTTATTTTGGGGTCTGCATAAAAGTAGGCAAATGAATAGTTTGGTTTAAAGCCACACTAGAAACCACCTTAGGCATAAAAGAAGGATTAGTACGTAATGATACCCTATCCTTATGGAAAATCAAAAGGGCTCTACTGCCATAAGGGCCTGCAACTCAGACACCCTTCTTGCAGAAGTAATAGCCAACAGAAAAGCAGTCTTCCATGACAAGTATTTCAATTCAGCAGTAGCTGCAGGCTCAAAAGGTTGTAGAGTAAGTTTTTCCAACACAAAATTGAGATCCCAAGCAGGAGTAGGAGCTCTACGTGGGGGTCTTATATTCTTTGCCCCTCTAAGAAACTGCTTGAACAAAGGATGCGAAAACAATGGTGGGTCACAATCATAGTGAGCTGAAATTGCTGCAGCATGAATCTTAATGGAAGAGAAGGACAAACCTTTGTCCAATAACTCAGTAAGATATTGAAGAGCCACACTCAAATTAGGCTCAGAAATCTCCAAATTCTTTGCTGTACTCCAAAATAAAAATCTCTTCCATTTTTCTGCGTACACTTTCCTTGTACTAGGTCTTCTAGCTTCCATAATCACATTTAAAACTTGTTGAGGAAGTTGAGACCTGCTGTGTTTCAACACAGAATATGCCAGGCTGTTAGATGAAGAGAGTGGAGCTTGACACTGAGCAGATGACCGTCCTTCTGAGATAACAGATGTGGAATCAAAGGTAAAGGCCATGGAGGCTTCCTTACCAGACTCCTTAGTAGTGGGTACCAGTGTTGTCGAGGCCAATCTGGAGCTATTAAAATCATCCTTGGCTTGTCTTGTCTGACCTTTAAGAGCACCTTTGGAAGAAGAGGCAGAGGTGGAAAGGCATACACATGAAGATTTTTCCAACTGAAAGAAAGAGCATCCACTTTCCAAGCTGTGTGATGAAACCCCTTTGTGCAAAACTTTGGCAGCTGGTGGTTTAGTGGAGAAGCGAACAGATCTATGTCTGGAGTTCCCCAGGACACTGTCAATTTCTGAAATACATGAAGATCCAGTTTCCACTCGTGGGGATCCATGATTTGTCTGCTTAACACATCTGCTAAGGAGTTCTGTGCTCCGGCAGAAACCTTGCCTGAAGAGTTAGTTGCAAGCTGAGCGCAGTCTCCCATAAAATCATTGCTTGCCTGCATAGAGGATAAGAATGTGTTCCCCTTGTTTGTTGATGTACCACATGACAGTTGTGTTGTCTGTTAGAATCAACACCTGCCCTGGAAGAAGTAACTCCTTGAAAGCCATTAATGCAAACTGGACTGCTAACATCTCCTTCATGTTGATATGTAGATGCTGTAGTCTGGCAGGCCACTTGTCTTGTATCCACTTTCCATTTAGATGAGCTCCCCAAGCAATGTCCGAGGCATCTGTCATTAAAATCTGACTCGCCTCTGGCCGGGTCACAGAGAGTCCCTTGTTTAGGTGACATTGCTGAGCCCACCACAGAAATTCTTTTTGAAGGCAAGGTATTATTTGAATGACAGTGTCCAAATCCTGGCAGTGCTGTGTCCATACATTTTTGAGATACCATTGCAGCTTCCTCATATGCAGTTTGGCATTGGGAAGCACCAGAATACAAGATGCCATGAACCCTAATGCTTGAAGGACTGTCCTTGCAGTCAGCACGGACTGATGAGATAGTTGATGGAAGTAAAAGGATAGACTCTTTTGTTTGTCCGGGGTTAAAAAGGCCATCTGGGCTGCTGTATTCAGTCTCACACCCAGAAAGCACATGTCTTGAGAGGGTACTAGACTGGACTTTATTTCGTTCACAGAATACCCTAGGCATCTTAGCACTGCTATAACATATTCCAGATGCTGTAGAAGGTCTTCCTTTTCTTGAGCCAGAATCAGGCAATCGTCCAAGTAAGGATAGATTTGAATTCCTTGTAGCCTGAAGTAAGCTATCACTGGAGCCAGAACCTTTGTGAATACTCTGGGCGCAGTAGATAAGCCAAAGGGCAATGCAGAGAACTGATAATGAGAATTGCCAGCTCGAAAACGCAGATACTTCCTGCAACTTAGTCTTATAGGCACATGAAGGTAAGCTTCCTTGAGATCTAAAGTTACCATCCAGTGATCTTTGCCCAGCAGAGGTAAAAGCTGTTGTAACGTCAACATCTTGAACTTTGGAATGTCCAGATAAGTGTTGAGGATAGATAAATCCAAAATTGGTCTCCACGTGTTCCCCTTCTTTGGTACTAGGAACAGGCGAGAATAAAATCCTAGGCCCCTTTCTGATACAGGGACTGGCTGAATGGCCCCTATTTGGAGTAACAGAGAAATTTGCTTGTGAGCCTCTGTCCTTTGTGGAGGAGGAACGTCTGGCATGCCTTTGAAAGGGGCAATGTATGGAAATAAAACCTGTAACCGTGGTGAATGATATCCAACACCCATCTGTCTTGAGTAATTAAATCCCAATTTTCTTTGAAAAGAGACAGTCTTCCTCCCAAAGGAGCTGCCAGACGAGAATCTACTGGCAGCTGAAAAGGCAGGTCATTGGGTCTGTTTACGAAAGGACTGACCCCTGCCCTCACCAGAAGTCTGAGCAGGTGAACTCCCTGTTCTAGGCCTAAAAGAACCTTGAGCTCTGCCCCTACCACGTCTAAACCTACCCCTAGACTGGGAATCATAAGCAGGATATGTCCATCCCTTAGTAGGCCAATTTCTACTAAACTTCGGTGGCTGCACCTGCAAAAAATCTTTAACAGTTTGCATAGACTTAGCTTTGTCCTCCATTTTCTTTAAAACTGCTTCCACAGGTGAACCAAACAACACATCAGACTGTAAAGGAGCATCCAAAATCCTTGTCTTAACATGCTCAGCTAAATTCTGATCCCGCAACCAGGCATGCCTGCGAAGAACAGAACTAGTGGCAGCCACCCTCGAGGAGGCCTGTACAGCATCAAAACCACATTGCAAAGAATGCTTACCCACTTGTTCAGACACATGAACTAAATCCAGCAACTCTTTACACTCAATACCTTCCGCCAAAGCATCCACCTTAGATTTCAATTGAGAAAGGAGATAATTTTGATATTTTAGCATGTGAAACTGACAATTCAACGCCCTCATGGCTAAAGTGGAAGAAGTATACACTTTCTTTCCCCATCTATCCAAAGCCCTTGCCTCTTTATCAGTGGGAACAGGGTTTTTAACAACAGAGGCCTTAACACCTTTAGGTCCCTGAGAAACAGTTTCCGGATCTGCCCTAGGACTCTTAAAAAGATACTTATGAGCTTCAGGCACCCTATAGTACCTATCAGGTTTAACAGGAGCAGGAGGCAAAGAATCAGGATTCAGGGAAGCCTCTGCAAAAACATCTTCCACCACATTCAACACAGGAGGTATAGCTAAGGGCCTATGCTGGGGTAAAAACAAGAATTCCCTAAGCCTTTTCCTGGAATCAGAGTAATCCTGGCCTTCCCATTTAAAGTGTTCCCTCATGGAATGCAGAGTCTCTGAAAATGAGAAATCCTCAGGAGGAGAAGCTGTAGGAGTGGAATCATCCACATCAGAATCAGAATAAGGAGGATACTCTTGCAAATCTTCCGCAGAAGACTCAGAAGCCTCTGAACACTGTTCAAAACTCTCAAACTCAGGTTCCACCCTACTCCTGGCAAAACCTCCGGCTCCACTGAGCCTTCTAAAGAACCGACGTCTGGGACTGCCGGTTCATCAACCCTAGGCTTTGCTGTTTTGTCCTTGCGCTTTTTGGACGAAGCGGGCGTCGGAGCATCCGACGGCATTTTATAATTGCAACGCTTCCCAAACACTAACCTGGCACAGTCTAACCTTCTCTTAATAGTGCGTTTGTTAAATCTAGCACAAGAGCGGCATCCAACAACGTCGTGCTCAGGCCCTAAACAAGGTATACACAAGGTATGGTAATCCCTATGAGGTATCTGTTTCCCACAAGAAATACAGTTATTCACTTTTTCTGACATCCGTTAAATACTGAGGCAAGAAAAACCAAAATGTTCCCAACGGGTACTTAGCCAACTTTGATTCGGTCTGAAACTCCGACTTCAGAAAATTTCAGAACGCCAACCTGCACTCGCAAAACTGCTTCTGCATCGGACCATGTGGCAAAAAAGACTGAGGATATGGCGTCGGTCATGCGCATTAGTACCCTGACGTACTGACGTCAGTCTAATGCGCCCTGACCGACGTCAGCCTTATACTTTGGTATTCGGGCCGACTGGACAGCGGACTACCCAATAGTTAGGACTGCAGCAATGTGGAACGAAGAACATCCTCTGGGAGCGCCTGTCCATCTTGATGTGAAAGTATGCATCCCGGAGATCGAATGAGCACATCCAATCTTTGGCCTGCAGAAAGGGCAGGATAAATTGAAGAGTGAGCATCTGGAACTTCGCCTTGGCTACTGACAGGTTCAATGTAGGCAGATCCAAAACTGGTCTGAGGTCCTTTTCTTTGGTACTAAAAAGAACCTGGAATAAACACCAGATACGGACTGCTCTAGGGGGACCAGGAAAACTCCTGAGACTTCCGGAACCACATCTTCTTTGTTCCCCGCTGACTCCTCGAAAAGGATCTTTGAGGAGACGAGAAGCGTATCCCGATGGCAGACAGTGTCTTCCCATCCTTCTTGTTCTGGACCAGTGTCTCTTTCACCGATTTCCTGAAAAAGGAAGAACCATCATATGGGGCATTGGTGAAAGACGCCTTGAAGGGCTCCAAAAATTGACATAACCGGAGCCAGGCATGACACCTGATGGCAACGGTTGTCCCAGCCACCCTTGTGGCTCCCTCTGTGGCATGAGAGAGCAGTCACACGGATGTACTGGCAACCGCTTTGAGAGTGGCCATTCAGGCGGAGAACGTCTTCTTGTCCTTCGCCGACATGGACTCTGGGGTTGACTCCATGATTTCTTTCACAAGATCTCTCTGAAGTCGAATTACATGTGCCATACAGTTCAGCGCCCTCACTGAGAAGGTCGCTGAAGCATATATTCGCTCCCCAAAAATGGTCCATCTCCTTCGATTTTCGATCAAGGGGATGAACCGTGGAGCTCTACTGCATGAGCTTCTTCTTGTTGGCGGCTGCCACCATCATCACATCTACCAAGGACCCCTTGTTCCAATGCGTCCTATTCAATGGGGGGCTCAAAACTTTGTCGGGGTGCTTGGGAATGGACTCTACGGTGTCCAGCTCCTTCTATGCCCTAGATGTTATAAGATCCACTAATGGATCCACAGGAGGGGACACCCCAAGAGGTAGATGGGCCTGAGCCAAATGCCTTCAGGAATGCAGATACATCTGTGGTTGGTTTTGGGGCAGACCACCGTCCCTCTGGCAGAGAATCTCCATGATGTCTTCAAATGAGACATCCTTGGGAGGGGGGGGGGGTGACCGTGGGGAACCTTTGCCTTCCTGTAAATCTGCCTCTTCAGTAAGGGACTCTGGTGGAGAGTCAAAGTGCCTCCTCTTACACATTCGTTTGTGAGGTACCTCCTCAGGGGGACTCTCTGAGAAGGACTCACAAACCTCTTGCTGTTCAATCGTTGAAACTTCCTGGGGGATTGCGATCACGGGTTGTCCCTGAGATGGCAAGATGGTCAGAACCGCACTCAGAGCCAAGGGGGTCTGGATGGAGTCCGAGGACAAGATGGTTGGAGGTCTCGACACCGTGAGAACCTTCTCCACTACATCCAATGCTGAGGTGGAACGAACCTCCTGGGAAGTACAAACTGGGGCCATTCCCCCCTGACCCGACAGAGAAGTCGGAGCCAAGCCTCCAGGAGCTGAAATGCCAAATGGGATGCTCCACTCCAAAGCACTCAGAGCAGAGTGCACCCTCTCAGAGCCAACCCAGAGGCTACGGCTCTGAGTGCTCGGATATGATCCTGTTGGATCTGACAAGCTCAAGGTTACCTCCGGGGTCAAGGTACATGGTACCGTCGGCGCCAACCCTCTGATCCAAAAACTCTGAAACCGCCGTCGGATTGGAGAAGGAGTTATTCGTCGGAAAAAAGGTTTCAAGGATCCCCCCTCCAGAGGGAGAGGGTGCCGGCAAGACCCGCTTCTGGATCTGTGTGCGGATAAACCGCTGCATCATCTTGTCCATCTCCGCTTCACTGAGGCTCTCGGTGGAGCGGGATGACACCACTGAAACTGGTCGGTAAAGCCAGTGGGGGAAAGACCTAGCTGGGGACCGGCTACAGGTTTTCTCGCACTCGTGGAAAAATCTAGGTGAACGTAGCCGAGAAGACCCAGGCCTAGTAGGAGGCATCACTTTGGGTGGCAGAACTGCCTGTGACAAGCGGTCGGGGGACCGCTTGCGAGACCAGTCTTTTTTCGACTTGTCTCCTTCCCCGGACCTCTTGGAAGGAGTACGAGTCCCAAAGGCTGGGGAAGAAGAAGATGCAGCAGCCGCTGCTCCCCCCGTGGGGGAAGAAAGAACTGTCATCCCTGAAGAGGGAAGCAGACCTTTAAGGATAAGCTTGTCCCGCCTGTCCTTAAGTGCTCTGGGGTTGAACCCAGCACAAATAGGACAGGGGGAAGGGGTGGTCTGCACCCACGCATACCACGCACAGAGTGTGGCCATCCGCTGGACAGAGCTTATGACCACAATTTATGCATTTGCTGAAGCCTGCTATAGGGGCTTCTGCCATCCTGGTACCAGGCCTAGACACACACATGTGCGCTCTACAGAGAAAGGGAAAGTAAAAGAGAAGGAAAGCTTTTTTTTTGTCTGACAGATGCAGGGAGGAAAGGGAAGATATAAAGTAGAAAATAGGATAGAAATATAAAAGTTTTCACATACTTACGTGACCCACTAGACTGGAGGTTGGAACCACGCTTGTACAAATGAGATCTAAAGGGAGGAGGGAGACATGGGGCATTATGGGTAAAGGGAGGAACTTGAAGCTCGGATCCATAGCTGGAAAATGCAGCTGTGTCGGATCCGATGTGGATCCGAAACCCACAGGCTGAAGACAAAATGAAGTAAACTACTTCAGATCCTTTTTTTTTCTAGTAGAAAAGGAACCAACTTGAAAAGCTACAGTCCATTTAAGACAACAAAAATACCTCAAAAAAAAAATGTCCTTGTGGTTTCTGCATAGTGTGCAAGTGAAGCCGCCTACCAGTAGTCATTATTATTTATATAAGGTTAGAGACTATCACTTGCCTAAGCATCACAGCTGTAATGCTAGTCAATTCATACCACTGCCTCTGACAAATCCATCCATCCACAAGCCCTTTTCCTATTTTTACACATGGGGTTGGTGTTGTCACCAATAATGGCAATCATCTACACCCAAGGCTTACACTGCCTTGATGCAGTAATTCTTCCACACCACACACTCGCATGCATATTCCCACCTATGGCCAATTTCAAGTGTCCAGTCCACTTAATGAATGTCTTTGGAATGTGGGAAGAAACTGGAGCACCCAAAGGAAATCCACACAAATACAGGGACAACATGCAGACTCCGCAGAGAAGGCAACCCAGCCAGGGATCAAATGGGAGAACTTTTTGCTATAAGGTGACAACACTATCCGCTGTCACTGTGCTGCCCTCTGACAAATCTAGTTCACTAAACATTGGTAAGATGGCATGAAGGTTTGGAAAGAGTAAAATATTAACCACTATCTCTAACAAAAAAATCAAAGATATAATTATGATTCCTTGTAGGGAGCTAAGGGTAGATCAGTGGTTTAGAATTAGTGGAAATTGGGCAGTAGAGTCAGTGGGTGCAAGGGGATGGATTAAAAAATAATTAAAATAGGCACTCCATCAGGTGGAAAACTACACGAGGTTTCACTTTTTTCATATTGCCAAGTTAAAAGTTCAACTACAAAAGGCGGACTTGACATATTCCTGGGAAAAATGGAATGACAACTTTTCCTCAAACAACCAGTCTTCCAAGGACTAAATAAACATATCTGCATAAATCCTGTACTTAACACCAGTACAGTAAGACAAACGTGTTTTTATACATTTTATATATATATATATATATATATATATATATATATATATATATATAAAGATTTCACTTTGATTATTGACTGACTTTTCTTTTTTTACTTTACTCTTTGTTCACTGGGTTAGTCCCACTAGGCTAGCAGCCTCTTTTCAGTGGAGACCCAATATTCTCTCTGCTTCATCTGGCTAGCCTCTTTCTTTCACTACAGGCTTAAACAGTTTTGCTTTTATGCATATTTCTATGGGTCCATAATTATGCAACCATAATAACCATAGTAGTGATAAAGAACAGGTCCCTTTGATCAGCATATCCATTGAGCAATACAAGAGCTAATGAATTCTAGAGGACACAGTGATGTCTCTATCCTTGGCAAGTCTCAGCTGTATAAAGTCTCATAAAGTACAGTTTTGTACCTACCATAAATGCAGATGTCCGATAGGAATGCATCTGCAGTCCTTACAAATGGGTTGTCCTGTCGTCAGGCAGCCCTTCGGTCGGCCGGATTCCAAAGTCTGGGTCTGGCCTCGGCTGGTGTCGCACTTCACCCGACGTCATAGCTGCAGTTCTTCGGGTATAAAGGCATCAGCCGACGCCATTTTCCTCAGTGTTTCTTGCCCCAGATGCCAGGTGCCCTCTTGGAAGGCTAAATTTGGATAAATGCCAATGTTTCCAAATAGTAGAGAGCAAACACAAAAAATAAGCATGTATGTACATATATACAAACAAATACACCATGAAAGATCCCCCCCCAGCTAGCTATAAGATGGGCAAATACCCTAGGAGTACCACAGAGGGGAAGGCGGGTGGGTAATCCTGACTGCAGATGCATTCCTATCGGACATCTACATTTATGGTAGGTACAAAACTGTACTATGTCCTTCAAGGATGCATCTGCAGTCCTTACAAATGGGTAGAATACCATAGCCAAACTAGGGGAGGAGGAAAAGAGATAGATTATGGTGTAGTTAGGATCCCTTGCAAAACAGCAGTGGCAAAACCTGCTCGGGATCTAGAATATAAAGGTAAATTATAATGCTTGGCAAATGCATGCACGGAGGTCCAAGTTGCAGCCTCTATAATGTCCTTGGTGGCCACTCCTCGTAAGAAAGCTGTGGTAGTGGCTGTAGCCCTTGTAGAGTGAAGCCTGATGTTCTCTGGAGTTTTCTTTCCATGGTAGGAGTAACAAAATCTAATGCAATTTCCTATCCACTTGGAGATTGTTTTGAAATTGCTTTTCCTTCACTTCCTGTTGCATATGCTACCAGTAGCTGGTCAGTTTTTCTATTGCCCTTGGTCCTGTCCAGGTAGTAGCGTAACTGTCTATGTACATCCAAGGTATGTAACAGTCTTTCTCCCCTGTTCTGTGGGTTTGGGAAGAATGGAGGTAGGTGGATAGCCTGATTTAAAGACACTGGATACCACCTTAGGCATAAATGTCGGATTTGTTCTCATGGACACTCTATCTTGATGGAAGATCAGGAAGGGTTGCACTGCCATTAATGCCTGTAGTTCAGAAACCCTTCTTGCTGAAGTGATTGCCAGCAGGAAAGCAGTCTTCCATGATAAGTATTGTAATTCTGCTGTTGCTGCTGGTTCGAAAGGGGGAAGTGTCAATTTTTCTAGCACAAAGTTCAAGTCCCATGCTGGCAATGGTGGTTTCCTAGGAGGTTTTACATTTCTGATTCCTCTCAGAAACTGCCTGAGCAGAGGATGTGAGAAGACAGGAGGATCCAGGCTGTATTCTGCTGAAATGGCTGATGCATGTATCTTGATGGAGGAATAGGACAGGCCTGAGTGGAAGAGCTCTGCCAAGTATTCCAGGATGTTGGCTATGTTTACCCGTGACACATCTTTTCCCTTTGCAGCACTCCAAATGAGATATCTTTTCCATTTTGCTGCATAATTTTTCCTTGTAGAGGGTCTGCGAGCCTCAAGGATAATGTCTTTAACCCTTTGGGATAAATTTGGGTTAATTGATCTTATGTAATGTTCCAGGCAGTCAGCTGCAGAGTTTTCAGGTTTGGATGCAGGATGTTGTAATTGTTCTGTGTTAACAGCAGTGGAACCAGGGGTAGTGTCCATATTTGCTCCCAAGACATGCTCCTTAGTAATGGGTACCAATGTTGCCTTGGCCAGTCTGGAGCTATCAGAATGATCCTTGGACGGTCCTCGATCTTCAATAGCACCTTGTGCATCAAAGGAAGTGGTGGGAATGCATATGCTGTCAGGTTTTTCCAACTGAAGGATAGGGAGTCCACCTTCCAAGCAAGAGGGTGGTACGTCCTTGTGCAGAATTTCTTTAGCTGGTGATTGCGTAGGGATGCAAATAAGTCTATTTCTGGGAGTCCCCATTTTCTTGTGATGGCTTTGAATATGTCCGGATGCAGCATCCATTCGTCGGCATCCGTGGTAGTTCTGCTTAATATATCTGCTAGAATGTTTTGTTTTCCCGGTACAAAAATCGCTTGTAACTGAATGTTGTAGCTCAGAGCCACATCCCATAGGTCCAGTGCCATCCGGCATAAGGGGTATGAATGTGTGCCTCCCTGTTTGTTGATGTACCACATAACAGTGGTGTTGTCTGTCCTTATCAACTGCCCTTCTCAGAGAAATGGTCTGAATGTCTGGATTGCCAATTTTACTGCCAGCATTTCCTTTAGATTTATGTGCAGGTGCAGCTGGTCTTGAGTCCATAAGCCTTGTATGCACTTGTCCAGCATGTGGGCCCCCCAACCGAGGTCTGAGGCGTCCGTTGTGATGGTTTGACTTGGTTGAATGCTGTAGAAGGGCAGTCCTGTGTTTGATTGACAGGCCTGAGCCCACCATATGAACTCTTGCTTCAGGCATGGGATTAGTGGAATTTTGGTTTCCAGGCTGTGTTTGTGTTGAGACCATAAATTCTTCAGGTACCACTGTAGCTTTCTCATATGCAGTCTGGCATGAGGGACCAGTATTATGCAGGATGCCATGAAGCCCAGGGCTTGCAGTACTTTTCTTGCTGTTAGATGGTTCTGCTTTGTTAATGCCAAGAAGTAGAGAGGAAGTTGTTCTTGCTTTTCTACAGTTAGGAATGCCATCTGCTTTGATGTGTCCAGCTCTGCACCCAAAAAGGTTATTCTTTGGGATGGTATCAGCCTTGACTTTTTTATATTGACTGTATATCCCAGGGCTTGTAGCAAGTGAATGACTCTTTCTAAGTCTTCTGTTAGCTTGTTTTTGTTTTCCGCTTGTATCAGGCAGTCGTCCAGGTAGGGATAAATCTGGATTCCCTGAAGTCTGCAATGAGCAATTACTGATGCCAGGCATTTCGTGAACACTCTGGGCGCAGTAGATAAGCCAAAGGGCAATGCTGAGAATTGATAATGCTCTGATCCTGCAAGAAATCTGAGGTATCTTCTGCAATTTGGTCGTATGGGAACGTGCAGGTATGCCTCCTTGAGATCTAGAGTAACCAGCCAAGACTCCTTGCCCAGCATGGGAAGAAGCTGCTGTAGAGTCAGCATTTTGAATTTTGGAACAATGAGGAATGAGTTTAAAGCGGACAGGTCGAGAATAGGCCTCCATTTTTTCTCTTTTCTTGGTACCAGGAAGAGTCTGGAGTAAAATCCCTTTCCTTGTTCCATAGATGGTACCTTTTCCACAGCTCTCATCCTCAGTAATTGAGCTATTTGTTTTAGAGCTTCTGCCTTTTGATTTGGTGGTAGGTTTGGCATTCCTCTTTTTCCTGGTAGAGTATGGAAATGAAACCTGTAACCTTGGTCTATAGTTTGCAAAATCCACTTGTCCCTTGTGATGTAATGCCAGTTCTTTGAAAATAAGGCTAGCTTTCCGCCTAAGGGTGCTTCTAGTTGTTCCCTGGTAGGCGGTGCCAGAGCCAAGTCACTGTGATTGTCCTGTTGCAGTGGTGGTGGCTGTGTCCGTGCCTCGCTGGTTGTTGCCCTGCCACTGGCGTCCCCTGTAGGCACCCCTGGATTGGTTTCTGCCTCTTGAACTCCTATTCCTGCCTCTCTGTGCTTTAGAGGAGTCTGGAAAGGACCAATTTTTGGAGGGCCAATTCCTGCTAAACCTTGGAGGTTGGACCTGTAAAAAGTCTTTCACTGTTTGTACAGATTTTGCCTTCTCTTCCATTTTCTTCAGTACCTGCTGTGCAGGAGAACCAAATAAATTGACCTTGTCCATGGGAGCATCTAATAGTTTTGATTTGACATGGTCCGGCAAGGCCTGCTCTTTCAACCATGCATGCCTTCTGATAACTGTGCCAGTCATGGCTGATCTAAAGGAAGCCTCCAGTGCATCATAGCCGCATTTTAAAGAATGGTTACTAACTTGTTGAATGTTATATACCATTTCCTGAACATATTTCTTATCTAAAGGTTCATCAGAGGACAGTTTCTTAGTTAACTGATCTAGCATAAATTCTTGATATTGGATCATTTGAAATTGACAGTTCAAGGCCCTAGCTGACAGAGTAGCAGAGGTGTAAACTTTTTTACCCCATCTCTCTAAGGACCTAGATTCCCTTTCAGAGGGGAGGGGATTTTTAGCAGAGGTAGATGCTACAGCCTTAGGCCCCTGGGAGATAGTCTCGGGATCTGCAAAAGGAGCCTTGTATAAATGGTGATGTGTGTCCGGGACCCTGTAGAACCTATCGGGCTTAGCAGGGGCCGGAGGTAATGAATCAGGAGCAGTACAAGCATCATTAAATGCATCATCTACAACAGAAAGAACTGGAGGTATAGCTAAAGGCCTATGTTGTGGTAAATGCAGAAAGGTTCTAAGCCTTTTCCTGGAGTCTGAAAAATCTTGGCCCTGCCACTGAAATTGTTCCCTCATAGCATGCAAGGTTTCCCCAAAGGAAAATTCCTCAGGTGGAGAGGCAGAAGGGATGGACTCTTCAGCATCAGAGTCTTTGTAAGGGGAATAAGGAGCCTCTGGAGGGTCTGTATTGTCTGAATCATCAGAAGAATCATCTGTGGACACTGGCTCAGGGGGCTCTGCTCTAGGTCTCTTCTCTGGAGGTGGATGAGAGGCCCTGTCTGGATGAGGTTGGGATCCCCTGATTAAAGAAATGAGATCCTCTGCCAGAGAAAGTATTTGGGAACTGGAGCTGGGCCTGTGAGAGGGGGTCTTAACAGGCACAGTCTTAGTAGCTTTAGCTGCTTTAGCCCTGGCAAAAGCCTTAATGGACATGGCTGCAGGAGGCCTAGCAGCTCCACGTGCAGGGGTTGAAATATCCAAGGGAATAGTGTCAGATAATTCCTGAGAAACCGCAACTGCAGGTTGGATTTCAGAAGCCGATTCTACCAGGTTTGAAGAGGCCTCGGTAGAAGGCATGTTTTCGGCTGAAGAAAGAACCGCTTGCTCGGTTTCGGCCGAAACCGAGACACTCGCGGTTTGCTTAACCGCGGTTTCAGCCGAAACCGCGGACCGCGAGTGTCGGTCCTTTTCCTTGTGTTTTTTGGATATTTGTGTAGTCGGAGGATCCGATGGCATAATATAAGCAAAATCAGTGCCGAAAAACTGCTCAGCAAATTCCGACCAACGTCTAAGCGCCCGTCGGTTAAAAGAAGCACAGGCTAGACAAGCTGCTACGTCGTGGTCTGGGCCTAAACAAGGTAAGCAGTAAGAGTGGAAATCTTTATGAGGTATTTGTTTCCCACAAGTTAAACAGTTATTCACTTTTTCTGACATCGGCTGAGGCAAGAAAGAGTCCCCAACGGGGTACTTAGCTTTTTAGAAGTCTTCGAAGTAGTATTCGGTAGTAGTAATCTCTGGTTCTGACCGACCGGCACTTGCGAACAGCTTCTGCTTCGGGCGCCACGCAGCAAGAAAGACTGAGGAAAATGGCGTCGGCTGATGCCTTTATACCCGAAGAACTGCAGCTATGACGTCGGGTGAAGTGCGACACCAGCCGAAGCCAGACCCAGACTTTGGAATCCGGCCGACCGAAGGGCTGCCTGACGACATGACAACCCATTTGTAAGGGCTGCAGATGCATCCTTGAAGGACATCATTACAAAGGCACCATGTTCCACTAGCCTGGGGCCGTTACACAGTTTAAGTATGTCAAGTTGTAGGCCTTTGCCTCTGAAGCTTCTATGTTTTGGAATTCTTCACTTTATCAGGTTTACAATTTATAAATCCTTCTTCAGTAGTGAAATCAGTATCTATTAACCCTTTTTCCTGCCAGGTTGAAGTTTTTATCAACTAAATGATTTTAATTTTATTGTTAACTTGTTTACTGCAAAATGCCTTTCCTAAGGTGTGATGCAGTAACACTATTTACTGGTATTACGATAGGAGGTACTGCCAGCACAGCTAACTGGAATTTTGTAAACAATTACATGTAAAAGATTATTAAAATTTACAGCTTATGACTGCCTGATTTCCTCACTTTAAAAGACAAATAAAAGCAAGTTTCTGAGCAGCTATTTGGAGCATAGTAAATATTAATTTCTCCACTAATCATCTTTTCTCTGCAACAAAGACATTGGCAACCTCCAGACACTGGACCCCACCCAGTTTGTGTTTGTGAAGGGCCAATCTTGTCTCCTGAATCTGATTGACTTCTTCAAATCGGTCTCCAGAACTGTAGACGAGGGTAAGGAGGTCCACACAGCCTATCTGGACCTCGCCAAGGCATTCGACACCATCCCCCACTCTGGAATCATAGATAAACTTACTAAGCTGGGCATAAATCCCTACGTCACTCGATGGGTTGCCAACTGTCTTACTGACAGAACCCAGACTGTAAAAGTAGCAGACTCCAAATCCAGCTCCAGACAAGTGGAGTACCTCAGGGTTCAGTCCTGGGACGACTATTGTTTGGCATCTACTTCTCTGAAGTACAGGCCAACATTAAGGGACTCTGGCTAACAAAGTTTGCAGATGACTGCAAACTGGGAGCCATTATTGAATCCCCGAATGATGTGGATATTCTACAAAAGGGCCTTACAGAAACAGATGCCTGGTGCCAGAGCCATGGGCTCAAGCTTAACGCCAAGAAATGTATATTCATCCCCTTTGGAAAAAACATGTAACCATGAACTACCACATAGGTGGCAGGACACTAAACATCGAAAGTGTGATGAGAGACTTAGGGACACAAGTGGACAGTGGTCTCACTTTCGATAACCACATCGCCACAACAGTCAGGAAATCCTTCTACGTGGCACAACTCAACGCTAAGGGCTTTTCATCCAGGAAAAAGGAGGTCATTGTCCCACTGTACCCATCTCTCATTAGACCCATTATAGAGTATAATGCCCTATTTGGTATGTACCTCACAAGATATCTGCAACAGCTGGAAAGGCCACAAAAATACCTCACTAAAAGAATCACAGGCCTAAAGCAGATGCCATATGCTGACAGTCTAAAAAAACTCCAGCTATACTCTGTGGCATATCGTCTACTCAGAGGCGATCTCTGCTTAACATACAAGGCCATGTCAAACCCTGAGCTGCTGGACATGCTCCACTTAAAGAAATCCCAATCCCTCAGAGCCACACGCTCCAGGGATCTAAACCTTAACATCACAATGAACAAAACATGCTGGAGAGATAGGTTCCTGACCCAGAGACTCCCCATACTCTGGAATAGACTGCCCATACATGTCAAGCAGAGCACCTCATTGGCCCTCTTTAAAAGGAAACTTGATGATTGGATGGGAGATAGGAAATTCACCCCGGGGATCATGTCAGTCGCCCTGCTAGACAGGGGCCCAGAGAAGTAAATATTGTGGGAAAAAAATTCCAGGGAATTGTTATGGCTAGGCTTGCATAGGCCTTAGGGCCGATAGCCTAGTACCAACCTATGAACCTATAACAACACAGACATCATGCATCTAATGTCACACAGAATATCAAGGTTAAATTGTTTACAGCATTCTTCACAAGACTTGGCTTTTAGGAATATCGCCATGTTTAAAAAACATCAAGGATAAAATGCATATGAAGACTGTTTTAGTAGAACTGCATTATTTACTTATTTTCAATTATTTCCATATTTTATAAATTATTAATCTTTTTTCTGAAAGATAAAACAAGCAGATTCCTTCTTCATACAGTCGGTGCTGCCCACTAGTTTCAAATTTGTAGCAGTGTTCTCATCATTCAGATTTGTGTTCTCATCATAGTAGTGTTATTCTAGCATTTTACTAACACCATAGCAATCATGAGCAAACAGCTGATCCGCTGTGGTGGCCCCTAACTGGGAAAAGCTGAAAGAAGAAGACGACCAAGGCAAATAGATTAAGAGGAATGACACAGTGTGCATGACACAGTGGAGCACAACTACAAATGCAATACGTTTTCTCCACTGAAGTAATCACCCACAAATGAAAAATACACTGAAAAACGATGGAACCCCATGTGTGGCACCAGCAGACAGTGCAGAATAACCACTAAAGCAATGCTTACTGTGTCATCTAGCACACTAAGAAGAGTAAATGAGTTCTTCACTTGCTCACTGAACATGTGCAACTGTAAGCTGACACCCAGACAAAACTAAAAGAGCTGAGCTATCATTAACAAAAGGCTAGACTTGACAGTTATTGTAAGTTAAGAATATCTGTTTTATATAAAACTAAATATGTACTTGTGAATACGCAAGACAAATATAGGCATGCATTTCAGGGCGCTTATTTTTGCGGAACCAATATTAACAGATACAACCACTACTTACACATGTTCTACAAAGTGCTGAAACCAAAACCACTGTCCTGATTGATTTCTAGTCATAATGGAGTGGATGCATTGCTTTTTCATACTGATCTCATACTATTTCCACCACTTTAGCTATGTCTAATAGCCGCTTGTAAAATGATAGAACTTAATTTAATGACGTACTTCCCAATAGAACATAATTGTGTGCGTATGCTTACAAAATGATAATTTTAGTTACTTTCTTGCTTATTCAGTAGCACTTTCAAGACCACTGCCATTTTGGTAAATGAGATAAATGAGACAGCAGTAATACATCACCACGCTTTTCCCACAGTATTAGAAGGTGATAAGCTGAAGATGTGCTGCATGTAAGTCACTGTAATATTACTGACAAGACTGCAATCATGGCATTACCCTTTTCCCACACTAAGGGCATTTACAGTGAATCTGCACTTCACTAACAGAACATCTCTAGGTAATGCATTTAGCTGCCATCAAAGCATGAAAGGTCTCATCTGCTTTGCTATTCACCACTTCTGCACTTTGATCACAAAGTACACTGGCTTTGGCTGCAGGCAACAAAAAGGAGAACTGGAATTCTGGAAACACTGCAGTGGGTAGCAATAGCAAGAAAATGGAAAGCAAGTAATGCACAACAAATGAATTTCTCCACATCTGCTTCTTTAACACTTTCCTTCTTATAATGTTTGCATCTGATTTATGGTATGTGAATATGCATCATTCCCACTTCATAAAGTGGACAGGTAATCCATTTCATGTGGTATGAATTGTAGATTGAAGAACATCACTTCTCTAGTGGCCACAAACAAAACACAGAGGCCCACTCCTTCAAAACTCCACAGCTGTTTGCTCTATATTCTCATATTTATGCATCCCCCCACAAGACGGAAGCACAGACAAGAGAAGCCCCAGTAAACCCTCGATATCCATGACAGGCCATGTAAAACCACAGTAAGTCAGGGTGCGGTGGGGTGGATAAAAGAATGGTTGGTAGACCTGGCTTGGACATAGGGTACTGGAGACTGGGTGGGTACAAATGAGGTCCAAGGGGACAGAAAAAAATTAAAATGTTTCTTCATATGAAAGACAGCAGACTAATTTAGGAGGTTTGGGTAGTCAATATGCTACCTTAGCAGCTCACTTCTTGGCAGATGCTGCTTGAAGAGTCGTAATGAACTCTGACCTTGAGTGCAAAACAAATGAAACAGATTTACAGACAAAGAGAAACAAAGGATTTATGTGCCTGCTTGGTTTAACCAAGGGTTTGCTGTTAAAAACAAAAAATAATAATTCTGAAGCAGTTTAGTTTACCTTTTTTATATATGCAGTTGGCAGACTGTTTTGAGATTCTGCCATCACAGATATGTTTACTTCTGTCATTATATATGTATTCATAGAATCATAAGAGGTTACTAGGCTAATGGCCCCAGGGCACCTACAAGCCTAGCCAAGTTCAACCCATGTTCCCAAGGGTGTCTGGTTCAAGCAAACACCAAACTTGGCACCTATCAGCCCTGTCCAAGAGGGACATAGGTGGAACCCTGGGGTGAATTTCTGGTTACTCGTCCAATCTTATAAATTATGCTTTAACATGTATAGGAAGCCTGTTCCAAAGGTGAGGCAACCTCTGTGAGACATATCTGTCTCTCCAGCAAATTCTGTTGATGTCACATACCAGGTTAAGGTCCTTAGAGTGAGTGACCCGTGTGTCATTTCACTTTTGAATGTGCAGCATTTCCATTACAGCTGGGTTAGAGATTGCTCTATATGCAAGACACAGGTCGCCTCTGAGCAGTCTGTATGACACAGAGTAAAGTGAACCACAAAATGAGCCAGCAAACTGTGATACCATGCCAATGACCCTTTATTAAGTCATATAAATAAACTGTTAGAACAACAGAAAGAAACATCCTCTGTTTCTTTCTGTTGTTCTAACAGTTTGTTATTTATATGACTTAAGGGTCATTGGCACAGTGTCACAGTTTGCTGGCTCATTTTGTGGTTCGATATGGTTTATTGGAGCCGTGCAATTGCCTAATGCGCAGGGGACTTTGTTGGCTGTAACAGAGTAAAGTGATAATGATTTCAGTCTATCCACATAAGACAGCTCTTGAAGACCCTGAATTTTCTTTGTAAGGAACCTTTGTGGTCTCTCCAGTAGCTGCTGGTGTTTGAAAAGAAATGTACCAAAGGGAGCATTGTACTCTATTATTGGCCTGATGAGGGAACAGTACAGGTAGGTTATAATCTCTTTTTTTTGGAGGCAATGCCCTTACTTATGAGATGAGCAATATAAAATGCCCTTCTTACCACTGTGGAGACATGGTGATCAAAGTTAAGGTTGCTGTTGACCTGTGTGTCCAGATCTCTAACCACTGACTGTGTGCTTAAGGTATTGCTATTGATGTGGTAGTTTGCAGAAACATCACTCTTGCCAAAGGGGATAATGCATTTTTTTGCATAAGTTTAAGACCATGTCTTTGGCACCAGTCATTAGTCTGTGTAAGACCGTCTTGCAGGATGCTGACATCGCTAGGGGTTTCAATGATCACTCCCAGGTTGCAGTCATCAGCAAACTTTGTCATCCACAGTCCTTTAGTTTTAGCCTATACTTCAGAGAAGTAAATTCCAAACAGTAGGGGTTCCAGAAATGATCCTTGTGGAACACCACTGGTTACAGATTTTCCATCTATTGCTAGTCCTTTGATATTTACTTAATTTTGACTGCAGTTATGTTGCTGCAGGAAACACATCACTAGAAATTAAATAAATTTACAGATTTTGGGCTGTTGCTTGGAAAAGCAGTGGACTGGTTTTCCTCTGGATCTGTGTGCTTGCCTACTTCCATTTGATTTCTGCTGGTGGATTCAAGTGGGACAGTGGTGTTTTCAGCACAGACAGTTTTAATCTTTTATTGGAACTATCAATTCTTGATGATGGTTTATTGCAAAAATTAAATCTATGTGCAACATAAGAAAAGCATCATTAAAAACTTGGAAACAATTTCAATGACAAGGCTGATTTTTGTGGCAGCTTCTACAGTGTCCAATTTCCAATATTCCTGTACTTAGCTTACCATAACAGCTGACTTAGAAACTCTAGCTGACAGTTTTGTGACTACACTCATACATTCATTCTATCCCAATATCCTCTTTATCCTATGCAGGGCTGAAAGAGAGTTAGAGCCTAACAATACACTCAACAGGCACAAGGTAAGGAAATGCATGCATGCACACCAGCACTCATGTACACACATACACAAAAATATACAAAAGTGCACTCACTCACCCCATGTGCACTTTAGAAGCATGCCAGTTCATGTGAGCCAGGTCTTTGAGATGTTTGAGGATAGTGGGAACCTGGAGCACCCAGTGAAAATGCAGACAAACCCAAAAAAGACATGCAGATTCTGCACAAAAGAGATCCCAAAGTTGTGAGGCAGAAATGCTTACATTTGCACCACTGTGCTACCTTAGTTATGAAACTTCAGACAGTCATTAAGCAGATTTCCGAACACATCTGATATATATAGTCATACATGTTCCTATTTGTCTCAGTTATAATTTGACTTATTGCAAATAAAATTGTAAATAACATCACTATTTTTCGCTTAAAGGTTTAACACAAAGTACAATGTTGCCTTCTTAACACAGCATTTTATGTTTAAATAACCATTAAATTCTACAAAATATATATATTAGTGAATTCAGTTAAGTAAAACTCTATTTTGATTTTCAGACTATTTTGAACATAGTATAGTTCATTTGACTCCTGCAATGTTAATGTTTTTTTTCTGATAGGTGTAACTGGTTTAACTGACTTAGTTAAGCTAACTGGTTTAGCTACTTTAATTTTTCCTATTACTTGTTTACAAAGTTGCTGAATACAGCTTACATTCTTCTTTGTTTTTTTTTACTTTTCCAATGGAATCACATGTAATATGTCAACGTTTTTAAGATGCAATGATTTGAGGCCTTCTATATCTTCATGATAAAGTGACTGAAGATTACATTAAGAATCAGCTAATACCATGATGGATGACTGCTGTCACTTACTAAAGGAGAGTACATTACCAATTTATATGTACAGGGCACTCAGTAAGAGTGCTATCATGATTATATGGAAGTTTAAAAAAGTTACTTTTTTTGACAGAAAAAACACAGTAAAAAACACTTTAAAATAGTATGTAGGACCCACGATGGAAAAACGAGCACAATTTCTCCACAGAAAATATATTTTCAGTTACTTTATGCTAATTTTAAACAGACAGAAAAAAAAAGTTTAAAAGCATGTTACAGTCTTGAGACAATCCATTAAAACACAACACCCCTAGCTTTTAAACAACTTTCCTGAAGAAGGAAGTAATTAAACATCAATAAAAATAAGAAAACGTAAACTTTTTTCCCCTGAAGTGAACTTACCTGCCCAGCAAAGGAAAGCACAAGTCAACAATCAATCCTCGAAAGCCTTGGAGGTGCGTACTCTTCTGCAGCAGTAAAGCTTTGAAGAGCTTCATGCCCAGACTTGTCTTTTAGTCAGCTCAGCACAAGCTGCTCGTCAGTATGGGCAAACGGAAGGTGCCCTGAAGCTTTGAAAGTTGGCCGGCTGTTATGCCTTTGGCAGGATATAACCCATATAGCTACGGCTACTGCAGTGGTGATCAACATGACAGACAAGAGTCCAAAAGCTCTTGGACAATGGTTCTTTCAAATTCTGACCTACACCTTCAAAAGGAATCATGCTTACAGTGCTTTGTGAAAGTATGTACAGAGGATCAAACAGCAGCTTCTAGAATACTTCTAGACTCCAACCCTTAACAAAAAGCCATAGATGAAGCCAAGGACCTCGTACAGTGGACCTTGTCCCTGCCTGGAATAGTTTTGTAGTGGTGAGCACAACAAAAAGTAATAACCATATGGAAACGGTCTATTTTGAAACAGGTTGTCTCTTCTTACCCCCACAAGAAATGAGTGATTGATCCAAAGATCTGAAAGCCTTATTTTTATAAAGACAGTACTAGAGTTGTCTGGACATCCAAGGTATGGAGCATCTTTTCTCCCTCGTTTTTGGGCTCAGGAAAGAAAATGGGGAGCTGGATAGTTTTATCTTAAAGTAAACTCGGATACCACTTTAGACATAAAAGAATGATTAGTTCTCAAAGAAACCCTGCCTGTGTGGAAAATGAGATGGGGTTGACTCACAAAGAGCTTGCAACTTGGATACCTTTCCTGCAGGGGTCACAACAATCAGTAAAACTTTTTCCCACATTAACAGCCTCAATTCAACCAGGTTAACTGGTTCAAATGGAGCAAGTGTTAGCTTCTCTAAGATGAATTAAGATCCCAAGGAGGGATCATTGGTTCTCTTTAAGCTTCTTATGCAAAACCCCTTTCAAAAACATTTGACATGAGACTACATTGAAAGAAGAGGATCCATGGGCAGACATGCTGCAATGCCCGATAAATAAACCCTGACAAAGTAATAAAGGTCATAGGATAGTAACTCACACAAATATTGTAAAACCAAAGAACAACTAACCCTGAATGGGTGCTGGTTATATTGTTACCACAAACTAGAAAACCTTTTTCCATTTGCCAATATATAAAAATCAGTGAAAACTAAACTACAAGCTAGAACTTCCACTAAGTGACCTCTCAAACCTCTTGTATCAGAGGCACATGGGATATATGCAAATGACCCTTATGAACATCAGGTGTTTCAGCTATATGACTAGTCTGAATGCCCATGACTTATTTCTTTTTAAGTCATTTTAATGGACATTTTCAGCCCAATAAAGCCAAACCCCATTAGCTGTGGATATGCATATTCTGGCCTTGTTATGACCTCATCAGCAGAGCACAAGCAGTGTTTGACTAAGCATAAGAAACACAGGGTTGTTATACCCAGGTGTTGTCCAGTACCATTAGGGTGACTGCAAAATATCCCAACTAACAAACTAAAACAAAGACTGAGAAGGTCACACAGAAAAAAACAATCAGTAAAAACTAAATGAAAACTCAAGTCAAGCTAGAACTTCCACTGAGTGACCTTTCAAACCTCTTGTATCAGAGGCCATTAAAATGACTTAAAAAGAAATAAAGTCATGGGCATTCAGAATCAGAGGTCACTCAGTGGAAGTGTGACCTTCTCACTCTTTGTTTTAATTTGCTAATGTATGATTTTCTTGTCTGCATTAGTATCTGATGCATATCCTCAGTAAACAGGTGCATAAAAGGAATTAAGACCCTACCATCCACGCAGTTAACTGAAGTTGATTGGTGATGGGGTGTATCAAATATCCCTGTTCTTGTGTGAGTAGATGCAGTCTGTGAGGAAGCTCATGGTAACTGCCCTAGGTCATTTCCAAAATAAGTCACTAGGGCTAGAAAGGTGACCACAAATATCTTGGGGGGGTTCCTTCTGAATCTTCAGAAGTACCCTAGTTATTAGTGGAAAGGGTGGAAAAGTATACATGAACATTCCTGTACAAGTGAAATAAATGGAATCTGTCTTCTAGGCCTTCTTGCAAGGAGTCCTTCAGCAGAATCTTCAGATAGAAGGCAAAGATGTCTACTTAAGGAACTCATCACAGATGGATCAAATCTTGGAAGACCCCCGAACCAGTTTCCATTCGTGAGTGTCTGTCCTTGTCAAGACTCAGCCTGTCTGCTACACAGTTTGAAGTAATGTAGGACACCTGTAGAGTGAGAGTATGCTGTAAAGCTATATCTCAAGCTAACATGGCTAGTCTGCAGAGGGGGTACAACCTGGTTCCCCCTTGCTTGTTGATGTACCACATGACTGTGGTATTGACTAACATAAAGAGGTCCCATGGACAAAGATGATTCAGAACGTTGAGTGCCTTGACCAGGGCAAGCATCTCTTTATATTTATGTGCTTGTGTCTGTCCGTGGTGTACCACACACTAAGCACTTTTTCCCCCTCCTGATACTGCTCCCCAAGCAAAATCCACGGCACTGTATTGACTAAATGAACATGAAGGGAGAAGGGGAGACCTGGATTTAGCGATATTTGTTGTCTCCACCAAGTGATTTCTTTTCTGACAAACCCCAGCACTAGGAATAAAAAAGACAAGGGTGTTGGTGCTGAGAAGAGAGAGATTTAGGATACCACTGCAGCTCTCACATAGAGTCTTGCCAGGGGTATCATTAGTATCTTAGACCTTATAGTGAATGAAGCCCGAGTTGAAAACCTTAGAAACAGATATAGATCTAGTTTTCCTGTGGAAGAAATGCTCTTTGAATTGTGGTGCCTAGTTGACATCCCAAAAACACAATCCTGTGAGTAGGAGTAAAAAAAAAAAAACTTTTGAATGCTGTCTTTGAATCCCAGCTAGTGCAGGAGATCTTTTACCAAAGTGCTCTCACAATTTCAAAACGACTCTGCAAAACTAAGGAAGTTGTCTAAATATGGAAAAACATGGATACCCTGTAGCCTGCAATGGGTTATAATAAGAGCTAGACACTTTGTGAAAACTCCCAGAGCAGACAGCCCAAAGGGGTTAGGCAGAAAACTGATAAAGTGAGCCAGACATATAAAACCTTAAGAACAAGAATGTGATAAACATCTTTAAAATTTAAGACTACCAAAAAAAAAAAACTCAAATGGGGAAGAAGGGGTAACAGCTTGTGAAGTGAAATCATTTTGAACTTGGGCATCATCACATACTAGTTTAGGAAAGAAATGTCCAGAACTGGCCTCTAGGCATTTTCTTTCTTTGGCATCAAAAACATTCTTTAATAAAAAATCTTTCCCCAACTAGGAAGGAGGAACCGTTTTTATTACTAGCTGACAAAGCATGTGCTGCAGGACAGGAGGGAGCAAAAGCTTTTGATCTAGGGGTGTGTGGAATAATTCCCTGAGAGGGAGGAGTCTTTTCACTGCCATCCGTAACCCCAGTGAATTCAGTCTCGGAACCCATTTGTCTGAAACAATCTGTTGCCAAAGAGACAGGGAAATACAGATTTAACCTTCTGGAAGGAATAAAGGACTGCCAGGGTGGGAGGGGGGAGCAAGTTCCCTTATATAATCATTCTTGTCTTATTTGACTGTCCTTACTCTGGGTGGGTTCCTGGTTTCTTTTTGGAACCTCCTTGCCAATTGTTTTTTGAAAATCTGTTTACCAGCATTCTGCTGATTCTGCTTATTTTGTTTCTTGCCAAAACTGGACAAGGGAGCAAAGAATCCCTTGGAAAATTTGGAGAAGTAGGGCTGAAAAATCTGAGAGATGCTCTGTATCAGCTAACCCTTATTACCTTTTCTGATCACCTTTGCTGCAGAGGGCCCAAAAACTAAATTGTTATCCAAAGGAGAATTTAAAATCTCATTTTTTTTACTTCTGGGAAGTTATGAAAAATGCAGCCAGGCAAACCTCATTAACATAGTACCAGTGGTGACAGCCCTAAGATGTAAACTGAATAAGCTAAACCACACAAACGTTCCTCACAGGAGGGACCTGTAGATAAAACATTCCTCATACCTTCACAGTTAGTAAGAATAAACATCCAACAAATGAGCCTGGCAATTTAAAATTAAAGGTGCAGAAGCATACAAGTTTCTCACCAAACTTAACAAATGTTTTGCCATCCTTGTCAGCAGGAGAAAGATTAGAATTAACAACTCCTTGGCAGCAGATGGATTAAGTAAAGCTATAGCTGCTGGCTCAGGTCTGTGGAAGCGTATAAACATTTTAAAGACTGAGGAGCTTTGTACATTCCATCTCAGTCAGAAGCTGAGATCTCTTATAAGATCCTCCAAAGCTAGATACGAAAACAAAATTGCCACTGATTCTAAGAACAACCACAAAGCATTCTATAGCTATGTCAAAAATCTCAATGGCAACACCCAGACCTGCTCTGAGTTACAGCACAATGGCATGAAAATTACAGAACCAACTAATATTTCCAACATCCTGGCAGATAGGTTCAGTGCTAACTTTACCACCCTCTCACCCCCTAAAAGGCCCATATTTATACAGGAAGAATACAGAGTCCCTGTAATCACAACTACGCAGGTAAAAGCTGCACTCTCTAAAGCCAAAAACACAGCATCCATTGGACCACACAACATCCCAGGCTGCATTTTACACGAACTTTAGAATGAACTGGCTCCCCACCTAAGCACCATGTTCAATCATAGCCTCACGTCAGGCTTTGTGCCCAATGAATGGCGCACAGCAACAGTTATCCCACTCCACAAAGGGGAGCCACGACTGAACCCGAGAACTATCACCCTATTAGCCTGACGAGCATGGTCTGCAAGGCCATGGAACGTATCATCATGGAACTCATAAACAAAGACATTGGTAACCTCCAAACTTTGGACCCCACCCAGTTCGGGTTTGTGAAAGGCAGATCATGCCTCCTGAACCTGATCGACTTCTTTAAGGCAGTCACCAAAGCCGTAGACGAGGGTAAGGTGGTCACACAGCCTATATCTTGACCTTGCCAATGCTTTTGACACCATTCCACATTCTGGAATTATAGCTAAACTCACTAAACTAGGTACAAATCCCTATTTCACAAGATGGGTTGCAAACTGGCTCACTGACTAAACCCACACTGTACAGGTTGTAGACTCCAAATAGTAAAGTTTTGTACCTACCATAAATGTAGATGTTCGAGTGTAAACACTGCTGCCGTCATTACACTTGGGTTATCCTGCCGCCAGGCGGTTCCCCAGTTGGCCTGAGTTCCAAAGTCTTGGTCCGGCGTCGGTTGCGGTCGCCTCTTCCTTGACGTCAGTGTGCCAGGGGTATATAAGATGCAGCAGACGCCATTTTCTTCAGTTTTTCTTGCCCCAGATGTCAGGTGCCCCCAAATAGGTAGGCAATTCAAATTGCTAGTAAAATATACAAAAGAAAAGCAAACAACCATTTTTAATTACCAGCAAATACTCCCCATAGGTAATAAAGGGTAGATGACTTAGGCATGTACTAGAAAGTAAGAGGGGAAGGAGGGAGGGTAACCTGGACTGCAGCAGTGTTTACAATCGAACATCTACATTTATGGTAGCTACAAAACTGTACTATGTTCATCGTGTTACACTCATTACACTTGGGTGGAATCCCAAAGCTGAGGTAGAGGGGCTGGATCTATAAGGCATTAGGGGTGGCTATAAGGCCCTGCAGCACAGCAGTGGCGAAGCCAGTGCTGGATTTGGAATATAAAGGCAAATGGTAATGTTTGGTGAAGGTATGCACAGAACTCCATGTTGCTGCTTCCAAAATATCCTTGGTAGGCACTCCTCTGAGGTAGGCAGTTGAAATGGCTGTTGCCCTGGTGGAGTGAGATCTAATGCTGCTAGGTACAGGTTTCCCATGGTGGGTATAGCAAAAACGTATACAGTGTGCTACCATTTTGAAATAGTCTGCTTTGAAATGGCTTTTCCCTGTGCTCCTGCAGCGTATGCTACCAATAATTGCTCAGATTTTCTGAAAGCTTTGGTTTTGTCCAAGTAGAAGCGTAACTGCCTGTGAATGTCCAAAGAATGTAGTAGTCTCTCCCCTTTGTTCTGTGGTTTCGGATAAAAAGTTGGCAAGTGAATAGTTTGGTTTAGAGCCACACTTGATACCACCTTTGGCATAAATGTAGGGTTAGTTCTTAAGGACACCCTGTCCTGGTGGAAGATGAGGAAAGGTTCCACTGCCATTAGTGCCTGTAATTCTGAAACTCTTCGTGCTGATGTTATTGCCAGTAGCAGAGCAGTCTTCCAAGAGATGTATTTTAATTCTGCTGTGTTAGCTGGCTCAAAAGGTGGTAAAGTTAATTTTTCCAAAACAAAGTTGAGGTCCCAAGTTGGTGTAGGTGCTCTATGGAGCGGTCTCATGTTTTTAGCCCCTCTGAGGTACTGTTTGAGCAAAGGATTAGAAAAAAATGGTGGATCCGTGTTGCAATGACCAGAAATGGCTGAGGCGCGGATCTTGATGGATAAGAAGGAGAGGCCCTTGTCCAGTATCTCAGTTAAGTATTGAAGTATCTGAGGAATGTTTTGGATAAGAGGGTCAAGGCTGTGCGCTTGGTTCCAGGCACAGAATCTCTTCCATTTATCCAAGTACGCTTTCCTGGTGCTAGGCCTTCTGGCCTCCAGAATGACATGCATAACAGCTTTGGAGAGAGGCAATGCTTGCTTGGCTAAGGAATTTTCCATGCAGTTAGATTTAAGGTCTTTAGCTGGCTGTGAAGTATCTGATTGTTGTGCTGTGTCAACAACTGTGGGATTTGAGGCAAAATCCAGGGTGGTTCTTGTGCTAAGTTCTTTAAGATTGAGTACCAGTGCTGGCGTGGCCAGTCTGGTGCAATCAGGATAATCTTTGGCTCTTCCTGCCTGGCTTTTATGAGTACCTTTGGAAGGAGAGGTAAAGGAGGGAAAGCGTATACTTGTAGTTTTTTTCCAGCTGAATGAGCGGGCATCCACTTTCCATGCTTGTGGATGGTAGCTCCTTGTGCAGAATTTCTGTTATTGGCAGTTCATTGGGGATGCAAACAGATCTATGTCCGGTCTCCACCATTTTTGTGTTACCATTCTGAATATTTGTGGGCTCAATTCCCATTCGTGGGGATCCGTGATGTTTCTGCTTAGGTTGTCTGCCAGTGTGTTTTTCTCTCCTGGCAGGAATTGTGCTTGCAGATGAACTTGGTAGTTTAAAGTGGTGTTCCACAAGGTCATCGCTTGTCTGCAGAGGGGGTAGAAGTGTGTGCCCCCTTGCTTGTTTATTTACCACATAACTGTGGTGGTTGTCTGTCTTTAGTAGTAATTGTCCTGGATGCAGCAGGTCCTTGAAAGATATAATTGCATTTTGTACAGCTAGCATCTCTTTTTGATTGATGTGGAGATGTCTTTGCTCTGTGGGCCACTCGCCCTGAATACATTTTCCTGCCATGTGTGCTCCCCAGGCATAATCCGATGCATCTGTTGTCAGTGTCTGCCTGGCTGTGGGTTGAGTAAAAGGCTGTCCCTTGTTGAGGTGACAAGCTTGAGCCCACCATCGAAACTCCTGTTGAAGGCAAGGAATTAGTGGTATAACTGTTTCCAAATTTTGACAGTGTTGAGACCATACACTCTTTAGGTACCACTGTAGTTTCCTCATATGCAATCTGGCATATGGAATTAGTAGTATGCAAGATGCCATGTAGCCCAAGGCCTGCAGAATTTTTCTTGCAGGGAGTTGGGGTTTTGTTGCCATTAAATGAAAGTATTGAGTCAGTTGCCCTTGCTTGTCTGGCGTGAGATAAGCCATCTGGGCCATTGTGTTCAAGCTGGCACCCAGGAATATTATCTGTTGTGAGGGCACTAGTTTTGATTTCTTTTCGTTTACTGTGTACCCCAGGCAACTTAATAACTTTTTTACGTACTCCAGATGCTTTAGAAGAATGCTCTTGCTCTCTATTTGAATCAGGCAGTCGTCCAGGTATGGATAAATTTGAATTCCTTTTTGCCTGAAAAATGCAATTACTGGTGCCAGGCACTTTGTGAAGACCCTGGGCGCAGTAGATAAGCCAAAGGGCAGTGCAGAGAATTGATAGTGCATTGAACCAGCTAGAAATCTGAGGTATCTTCTGCAGTTTTGTCTGATAGGGACATGCAGGTATGCCTCTTCGAAGTCCAAAGTCACGAGCCAAGCTTTCTTGCCCATCATGGAAAGAAGCTGCTGTAGTGTCAACATTTTGAATTTTGGAACATCCAGGTAAGTGTTCAGAGAAGAAAGGTCCAGAATGGGTCTCCAAGCTTTGTCCTTTCTGGGAACTAGAGAGAGTCTTGAGTAAAATCCTTGTCCTTGCTCTTGTGGTGGTACCTTTTGAACAGCTCTCATGTCCATGAGTGCTGTAATTTGTTTTTGAGCCACTGCCCATTGATTTGGTGGCAGATTTGGCATTCCTTTTAACCTTGGCAGTGTGTGAAAGTGGAACCTGTAACCTTGAGATATAATGTTGAGAACCCATTTGTCTTTGGTGATGCAATGCCAATTGTGATAGAAAAGAGCCAGTTTTACTCCTAAGGGGGCTGCCAAGAGAGAGCTGTTTGGCAGCTGTAGAGGAAAGTCATTGAGGCTGCTTTTTATAAGGTTGAGGCCTGTCTTCCCCTTCTTTCTGGCCTGGTGTACCCCATTGTTGAGGTCTGTAAGGGCCTTGTGCCTGACCTCTACCTCTTGGACGTCTATATCTGCCCCTCTGAGGTCTGTCTGTGACTGGAAATAAACAATTCTTTGTTGGCCAATTTTTGCTAAAACGAGGAGGCTGAACCTGTAAGAAATCTTTCACCGTTTGCATAGATTTTGCCTTATCCTCCATCTTTTTTAATACCTCCTCTGCCCTAACTCCAAACAGCACATCCCGCTGCAAAGGTGCATCCAATAATTTGGCCTTAACATGATCTGGTAACGTATGTTCTTTTAACCAAGCATGCCTTCTAATGACAGAGCCTGTAACTGCTGCTCTACAGGAGGCCTCTAAGGAATCAAACGCACATTGCAAAGAAAGTTTTCCCACTTGTTCAGCTGCATGCAATAAATCCTGCATTTCTTTAAAATTAGGTGGATCTGAATCTGGAAGCATCTTTTGTTTCAACTGAGACATTAAAAATTGCTGATATTTTAGCATGTGAAACTGGCAATAAAAGGAAGTCTGAGCCTTTTCTTAGATTCTGAGTAATCCTGGCCTTCTCAGTGGAAATGTTCCCTCATGGTATGTAAAGTCTCCCCAAATGAGTAGTCCTCAGGGGGAGAGGCTGATGGAATTGATTCCTCAGTATCAGAATCCTCATAAGGGGGTAAGGAATATCCTCGGTCCGAGGATGAGTCTGAGGAAATGGACACTTGGTCTGAAGATTCATAGTCTGCATCTTGTCTGGGCCTTTTATCAGGAGGGGGATGGGACCCCCTGATCAGGGTGATTAGGTCTTCTGCCATTTTTAGCATTTGTTTCTTAGGCATGGAAGCCTGTCCTGGAGAATGTTGTGTCTGTTTCTTTGCTTTTAAGGGGGCCTTAGACTTAACAGAGGGTTTAATGGTTAACTGGGTAGGTCTGAAAACACCCTCTGTAGCTGTGGATTGCTCAGCTACTTCGGTTCCCTCTGTAGGGTTAGTATCGGTAAGCTGAATACCTAGTGCGTCCAAAGGCCCAGCCAGCTCCACGTGGGAGTTGGAGGCGGTCTGTGGTTCTGTGGAAGCGGTCATCAGGGGCGGCGTAGACACCTCGCTGAAAACTGGCGACCGGCCTAGAAGAGGCCTCGTCGTCAGTTTTTTGCCTCGGATGCCTGTCCTTGTCCTTGCGCTTTTTATGTATTCCGGTCGTTGGAAGTTCCGACGGCATGGTGTAATTGAATTTTCTGCCAAAATAATGTCGGGCAAAATCAAACCGACGTTTAATAGTGCGCTTGTTAAACCTAGCGCAAAACCGACAACCAGTGACGTTGTGGTCTGGGCCTAGGCATGGAATACAATAGGAGTGGAAATCCTTATGAGGTATTTACTTCCCACAAGAAATACATTTATTAACTTTTACTGACATCGGTCTGAGGCAAGAAAAAGTTTCCCCAACGGGGTACTTAGCTTTTTTAGAAGACTTCGGCTCTGGATTCGGAATGAAAATCTCAGGAGTCAGCCGTCCGGCACTTGCGAACTGCTTCTGCTTCGGGCACCGCGCAGCAAAAAAGACTGAAGAAAATGGTGTTGGCTGCATCTTATATACCCCTGGCGCACTGACGTCAGGGAAGAGGCGACAGCAACCGATGCCGGACCAAGACTTTGGAACTCAGGCCGACTGGGGAACCGCCTGATGGCAGGATAACCCAAGTGTAATGACTGCAGCAGTGTAACACTATGAACATCTGACTTCAAACCAGTGACAAGTGGAGTACCACAGGGTTCAGTCCTGGGACCTCTCCTGTTTGGTATCTACTTCTCTGAAGTACAGGCTAAGACAGAAGGCCTTTGGCTAACAAAGTGTGCAGATGACTGCAAACTAGGAGCCATAGTCGAGTCCCCAAATGATGTGGACATCCTACAGAAGGGCCTCACGGAGACAGATGCCTGGTGTCAGAGCCATGGCCTCAAGGTCAATGCCAAAAAGTGCATTATCATCCCCTTTGGTAAAAACTCTGTACCCATTAGCTACCACATAGGCGGCAGTCTACTCAATGCCGAATCTGTGGTAAGAGACCTTGGGACCCAGGTGGACAGTAGTCTCTCCTTTGATAATCACATCACCACAGTAGTCAGAAAATCCTTCTACGTTGCATACCTCATCACAAAAGTGTTCTCATCCAGGAAAAAAGAGGTCATTGTTCCGCTGCACTCGACACTCATTAGACCCATTATAGAGTACAATGCCACTTTTGGAGTGTACCTCACAAGACATCTGCAGCAGTTGGAAAGGCCTCAGAAGTACCTCATAAAGAGGATTACTGGCCTCAAACAGATGTCCTACACTGACAGTCTCAAAAAACTCCAGCTTTACTTTGTAGCATATCGCCTACTCTGAGGTGATCTCTGCCTAACATATAAAGCCATGTCAAACCCAGAGCTGTTGGACATGCTACACCTAAATCCCAATCCCTCCAAGCTACACGGTCTTGGGACCTAAACCTTGTCACCACAACAAACAGGACATGCTGGAGGGATAGATTCCTGTCCCAGAGACTTCCCATACTCTGGAACAAGCTACCCATCTATGTCAAGCAAAGTTCCTCATTAGCACTCTTCAAGAAAAATCTTGATGAGTGGATGGGAAATAGGAAATACACATAAGGATCACTTCTGTGGCTCTGCTCGACAGTGGCACAGGAAAATAACTTTCTTGGGTGGTGTAAGCCAAGGACCCTTGTTTACTAGGCTTACTTAGGCCCTTGGGCCAATAGCCTAGTACCTACCTATGAACCTATCTGCTTTCTTAGGTGCAGCAGGCTGGCTGTCAGGAAAAACAGAGGCTGTAGCACACACATCCTCAAATGCTGACAGCAGTGAGGGGTGTAGGAGGAGGTCATGGAAATTCCAGTTTTAACAGCTCATAGTATTTTCTGAGGGACTGAGAAACATCAGTGCTCTCCCACTGAAAACGCTGGCACATATTGGAAATACTTTCAGAGAGATAGAAAATCCCTCTATAGGGAGATTCAGATGCCATGCTCTCCTTTGAATCTGAATAGAAATCTGAGGAGAAAAACATGCATCTGTCCCATCACAATCCTCTACAGATTCAATTTCTTGAATCTCTTCCAGAAAAGAAGAATCCCGTAAAAGCAAGCTACCCTGGTGGACCTCAAGTATAAACAGGTTACATGACGAAAGGAAGAAACTGATATCTAAGAACAAGAGGGAACTTAGGCAGCAGAAAAAGTCTACCCTCCACAGCTTGAACAAGAAAATCAGATATCTGGTAAATACTAAGCTATGTGCTGAACTCAGTGGGCAGTACCACTCACTCACACTGATCCTGAGGAAACTGCCAACCTGTTAGCCGACAGATTTAGCACAACCTTCACCCAATGTCCCAACCAGCCATACCCCAAAGCATACCTGACATCTGTCCTCTCCCCAGTAACTCCAATGAGCAGGTCATACCTGTGTTCTCCAAGGCCAAATATATGGCCTCTATGGGACTAAACAACATCCCAAACTGCTTACTAAGCAACCTAAAACATGACCTACCAGATCCCCTTGGCACTCTAACCACAGCCTGAGCACTGGCTTTCTTCCAGCAGAGTGGAGAACAGCAACTGTAATCCCCTTGCACAAAGGGGGTCCATCAACCAACCCTGGGAACTTTAGACTCATAAGCCTAACCAGCCTCATCTGCAAGGCCATGGAAATAATCATCTTTGACCTTATCAACAAGGACATAGGCAACCTTCAAACTCTCGACCTGACTCAGTTACTTGACTTGGGTAGCTTGACTTAGCTAAGTCAAGATACTGCCTATCTTGACTTAGCTATGGCTTTTGACACAATCCTCAAGTATCATCAAGAAACTCTCCCAGCTAGGGATTAACCCATATGTCACTAGATGGGTAGCTAACTGGCTCACCAACAGAACTCATACTGTCAAAGTTGGGGATTCCACCTCCACCAGAAGAACAGCTACCAGTGGGGTACTGTAAGGTTCTGTGCTGGGTCCTCTCCTGTTTGGAATTTATTTGCTGGACATCCAGGTGAAAGTAGACAGCCTGTGGCTTACCAAGTTCACAGATGACTGCAAACTAGGAGCAATCAAGCCCCCTAAAGATATTAGCATATTACAGACGGGGTTAAAACAGACAAATGATTGCTGCCAAAGCCACAGCCTAAAACTAAATGCAAAAAAATGAATCATTGTCCCCTTTGGGAAAAAGGTAGCCCCTGCAAATTACAATATAGGCAACACCCCCCTAAGCTTGAACCCAGTTGTGTGTGACTTGGGAACACAAGTTGATAGTAGTCTAAACTTCAGTCACCATGTGTCCACAATGGTAAGGAAAGCCTTTTGCATTGCACACCTCATAAGTAAAGGCATCGCATTCAAGACCAAGGATGTTATAACTCCTCTGTACTCCACCCTCATCAGACCACTAATAGAGTACAGTGCTCCCTTTTGCATGTACCTCCACAGACACCTAGAGCAGTTGATGAGACCACAGAGGTTCCTGAGCAAAAGAATTCAAGGACTCCAAAACATGACCTACATGGGAAGACTGAAAGCCCTGTCACTGTACTCTGTGTCCTACAGGCTGCTGAGAGGCAACCTGTGCCCGGCCTACTGAGCAGTTGCTGCCCTGCAGTAATGGAAATGCAGAATGTCCGCAAATCAAATGGGACAAGAGTCACTCTCTCCAGAGATCTCAACCTTACCTGTGACTTAAACAAAACATGCTGTAGAGAAAGATATGTCTCCCAAACGACTGCTACTAATCTGGAATAAGCTCCCAATTCACGTTAAACAGAGCTCCTCAATGGCCCTACTTAAATGCAACCTGGACAACTGGATGGAAGATTGTAAATTCACCCCTGGGATGGCATCTATTTCCCATTCATGGACAGGGGCAGCCAGTGCTGATCATAGATTTACTCTGCAAACAATCAAACCATCTAACAATGGTCACTTAGGGAACATGGTTATTACATGGCTAGGCTTGTAAAGGCCCCAGGGCCTATGACCTAAGAATATTATATGCTCAACAAAGTAAATTATCAACATAAATTTCCTACTTGTCTTCTACCATGTTGCCCTTACTGCCAATTCTACTATTGCTATTCACCCAGCAAATTTTCTTCCCACCAACGAAATTCCAAAAACCTTCTACAGGTATATCAATTTGACTACAACTTCCTTTACCTCTACATCAGGTAACAAGTACACCCACCACTCATATATATTCTTCACCTCCTCTCTGCTTTCCATCACTCACATATATATTCTTCACCTCCTCTCTGCTTTCTATCCTTATCTCCCACACTTCCTCTCTCATATTTCTCCCACCCATAAATGTAAAATTGTAAATTACATTTTTACCTGTGTATGCCAATTTGTTATGGACTAATATGTGATAACCCTATATTTTACAGATGATAGACTTAGTCTAGTACAGCTGTCTGTCAGTTACTTTATGTCCATATTGTAACTTTAAACTTTACCTTTTTCTCTGTTGTATGAAGATGCATATTTTTTAAATGGAGATTTTCTCCCCGGGCCTCTACAGAAAAGGGAATACCATGCCCAAGTTGAACTACCCCAGTCACCAAAAGCAACAAATAGCTATGGAACCAGTGACCCATTACTTCAGACTAAACTGCTGGTACAATACTGCTCTCTCAAGATGCATACAGAACTGACATCATCATACAAAGTCCTAAAGCATGTAAAGCACAGATTACATCACTTGTCTACAGCCTATTAAAAAGTTAATTTGAACATGTCTGTACAGTGTTTCTTAAAACACTGTAAGCAAAACTCACTAAAGTCAACATTTTCCTTTGTAAGAGCAACCTGTTCTTTTAAATACTTAGCAATCCACATTTCCTAGATCATAAGACAATTACTCCACTAAACTAAAAAAACACTCAAGAGCTGCCCCACTACTTTCTTTTTTCTGAGCAAAGAGGTAGAGAGATAAAATACAGTAATATCAATATGACTTTATACTGTATGAATCAGGATACAAATACCTTCCAAAAATATTCTACAAAACTGAACCAGGAAATGTTTGTACTTTAGAATGGAACCTAGCAAAATTAAATCTAATCATATTACGCAGTCTTTAAATTCACAACGTGCTGCACAGCACAATTAAGAAAAATAAATACAGATTACATGATTTTCGTAAATACATACTTAACCAAAACAAAGTTCTAATATCAAAAACCTGACTAAACAAAAGTCTTTAAATTAATTTTACAGGATAAGGCGATTGTGCAATCTCTTTGCTCACTTTGAAAAAAATTACATAGGATAAGGTAATCTGACTGAAGAAAAAATGGGAACTCTAGCAGCCCCGTTGGCAAACCAGATGTCCGTAAAGTGGTGATATATTATTGTGTCTTTAAGGTAACCATATTCATGTTCAGAATAGTACACATGTAAGAACATTCTACTGGACAGTATTAACTTAGAGAGGATCCTAAAGTAAGCTCTGAAACCACTGCAACATCGGAAGCACACTGGTAATTAATATGAGAGGGAAGTGTAATCCCAAGAAATACCCTGGCAATAACAGTCACTGACTACCCACTGATATTCCTAGTTAAGAGACCTAGTCTACAAACAGCCATATACAGGTCACGTTTTAGAACAAAGTATTCTATCCTATAGATGTTCCTTGGACAAAACTATAAAAACATGCAGCTACACTTAAGCAGATAGAGTCTGGGCTTAAGTGCAGCTAATCATGTTGACTCATGTTCTTACAAGTTTTAGATATCAGTGTTTTAGCCACTAAAGCTTTACATCTACTGTGAAAAGTATGCAACACCATGTTTTTCAGCACATCATAAACTAAACTACTAGCTTTTGTAATCTTTCCCTTTAAATATAATTTTTTTTCTATCCATTCTTTATTCACAGATTGTACTTAGAACTGTGGAGCAACAGGGATGTCTCTACTGAGCTATCTTTTGCCCCCCCACAACCATATACCATTAGCTGCTCTGTGTTACTCCAATTGTTCATAACTTTGTATCCCCAGTCATACCCCTGGGGCTGGGACCAGACTGGCAGGGTGGGAAGTAGAAGTGGAAACACAAAGGACAGCAGCCGGCAGTGATGGAGTTTTTTGTAATGCCCTGAATGGAGCTGTTGCTGTCGTGCACATCATTGCAGATAGTGTTTGTTAAATCCAGCCAACCTAAACAATTTCAGTGGCACTTTGCCATGTGATTACAGCATTGCCCCCATCACTGGCAGAGTGCCAGATTGTAGGTAGTAACCCCACTCTTCCAACAAGAATGGACAAGCCAGTGATTGCTGTTCCTTCCTACCCATTCCCACTCGACTCCTCCAGGACCCAAATCACTAACAAAACTCAGAAGTCTGAGTTACAGTCGGAGACACAGCCCCATAAACCATGAAGCCTGTGACTCTACTGGGCTAACATCTGTGTACAGTGTTTATCCAGTCACTTTTGTTTTTGAATATGAATTTCCCTTCCATCATCTTGGGTTCTTCACCATTAAACAAACAGTGTAGTACACAAATGTTGACATTTCCTTCACAGCACAGTCATATTCCCTATTTAGTAACAGACACAGATTCAGGAGTAATCACAGACATGTGAACAGACAACATTTATAAAACAGGTTGATACCCAGTGATAAAACTGACATATCACAAGTAACATGAATACAGGACCACTGGTGAAGTACCGTTCAAAAGGAAACACTAAGCAGAAAGCACATGGTGATGAATAACAGATGCAGAAGATGGAGAGCTAGTCTTCCACCTTAACACTGTACAGTTTAACCTGCAAAACACAGGTGATAAACTTAGTTATAATAGCGTACTATACACAGCCTGGATCTCAAAACTTTGAAATGGTTAAGAATTATTGGGGAAGGTTGTTCATATCATACAAAATAACAGATTAAGCTGACTGGATCATTAAGCATATAAAAAATGACACTGAACAACTAAAATGGGTGAAAGGAGATACAGATTATGGCAAAGATTTCTAAATTAATTTTTAATTCTTTGCTTCTGTATATGCTACTAGTAGCCTATATGTATGCATGAACGTTATACTTGGGTAAGCCTAAACAACAATAAGAAAGGGAATAAAGACATTAAACAACATCAAAGGATTTTAATTCATAGGAAAACATTAATTCAACAATTTATAGAAAAATCCTGTCACTCCATCAGAGAGAAAGTATTCCAGGTGACTTGTTCAGAGACTGAATTTCTGAAGAGCTATTTAGTAAGTGTCCATCTCATTTGTAATGTACCTGTTTTCACCCACATGCTTGCAAACCATTCAGGTCTCCTCTGCCTTTTCATCACACATTCATTCCTCTAACATCTCGCTCAGATCACTATCTTTATAACAACCTATGAGGTGGATTCCCAGTCTCCACCAAAAGTCTGCCTTCAGGGCACCACTCTGTAGATGACCCAAGGCTAGGGGTGAGAACTAAGCAGTATTTATATATGCTCTAATCCAAACATCCCTAATTCATAGGATCATAGGAGATTACTAGGCTATTGACCCAGAGGTCATTTCAAGCCTAGCCATTTCATCCAAATGTGATACCACAGAAAGTTAGTTAATACCCAAGAATGCATTTAGTAATGGCTGCCCATGTCGAAGGTTGTGGGTGCTATTTCCAGTAATAATTTATGGTGCCCCATCCACTCTTCCAGGCTCCTCTTGTACAGTGTCATAGAGGTGCTCTGTTTCACATGAACAGGTAGCCTATTCTAAAGATGCAGCAGTTGCTGGGAGATAAATCTGTCCTTCCAGCATGTCCTATTTAAGTTGCAGGCCATATTTATGTCCCTGGAACGGGTAGCCCTAGTCCCTTTTGATTTATGGATATTCAGCAAGTTCATTAGGTTTGGTTCAGAGATTGCTTTGTAAGCCAGACATGAGTCTCCCCTAAGAAATCTATACGATACAGAGTACAGTGAAAGGGAATTTAGAAGGTCTGTCTATGGAACATGCTGCAGTCCCTTGATTATCTCAGGAACCTCTGAGGTCTCTCCAATTGCTGCAGGTGCTTTATATGGTATATGCCAAATGGGGGATTATACTCAGTTATGGGCCAGATTAGTACCGAGCATAGAAGGGTTATAACTTCTTTTGCTCTTGAGGCGATGCCTTTACAAATAAAATGTGCTATGTAGAAAGTCTTCCTTACTACAGCAGGCACAGGTGATCGAAGTTAAGGTCACAGTCAACTTGTGATCTCAGGTCCCTTACCACTTTGTGGGTACTTAGGATATTGTTGTTGATAGTGTGAAGGGACACTGTGCTGATGGGAATAATGATGTGTTTTTTTTTTTGCATTCTGTTTGAGACTGTGACTGAGACACCAGTCATTTGTTTGCATAAGACCCTCCTAGAGTATACCAACATCATTTGGGGATTCAATAATTGCACCCAGTTTCCTGTCGTCTGCAAACTTGCTAAGCCCCTTAGTTTTGACCTGAGCTTCTGAGAAGGATATACCAAACAGTAGGGGGCCCAGCACTAACCCCTGTGATACCCCACTGACACCCCACTGGTAACAGGTCTGCTGGTTGATGTGGAGTCACCCACTTTGATAGTGTCTGTCTGGTTTGTGAGCCAGTTGGCAACCCATCTTACAACGAAGGGGTTTATGTTCAGTTTGCTAAGTTTATTGGTAATACGTGAGTGTGGGATTGTGTTGAAAGCCTTTGCCAAGTTGAGGTATGCTGTGTGCACAGATTTACCCTCATCAATGGCCCTGGTCACATTTTTGAAAAAATCCACCAGATTTAACAGGCAGGATCTGCCCTTGATGAAGCAGAATTGGGTAGGATCCAGGGTTTGGAGGTCACCTATGTCTATTTATGAGGTTGCTCTCTCTTATTTTCTCCAAGTCTTTTGGGTTTCTAATACCATGACGAGAATGGATCCCACTCCTAATAAGTATGATTAAAGTTCATGAAATTAATATTGTTTCACTCTTTGATGTCAGCCAGAAGTGCTCTTCGCAGCACCCGCAATGTGCCCAGTAATGACTCCTTCTGCAATTCGGACGCAGTTATATGTATCAGTAACATAACTAAATATGACTGTAGATTCTTTTTTATAAGACCCATTGCTCCTACTACTATTGAAACTGTCTGGGTATCTTTCTTCCACATTGCTCTCATTTCTGCCTGCAAATCCTGGTATTTTTATGACTTTGTATCTCTCTGTATGCAAGACACTGTAGTCACTGGGTGTGGCGGTTTCAATGATCAATGCTACTTTTGTCTTCTTTTCATGGACCACTACATCCAGTTTTCTAACATCTATTTTTTGAACTGTTGGTAATGGGTGATCCCATGTGATGTAGACCATCATTTTCTATGATCCTTTGTGGCTCATATTTCCAGTGTTTTTCAGCCACTTCAATACCATAATGTTTGCACAATCCCAGTGCAACAGTCTTGCCACATTATTATACCTTTCAGTATACAGTCCTTCTGCCATTAGTAGGTCACAACCAGCAACTAGGTGTGCAACGGTTTCCAATTCTATTTTACACAACCTACATGTGTCCATTTCTCTCACATGTTCAATGGACTTTGTAAACCAATGTGTATGCAGCCCACTATCTTGGGCTACCAATATTAACATTTCATCTCTTGGCTTGAATTCGCCTCTCCTTAACCCTGCATTCAATCCTGATCAACATGAGGTTCTTCCAGAAGTTTTCTATACTTGCAACTATGTTTATGCATTTTCCACATTTCTTGCCTTCTCATCTGGTCCTTTACCTTATATTGTTTCATTTTTTGGCACAGTCAGTTGCTGCCTGATTTTTATCTACTTCTGGTCTGATTTCCATTCCTGCTTGACGACTATGTGCTTCTGCTAGACTAAGCAGAGAAGTAATCTTAGATTTATTCCCCTCATGTTTCCAAACTTTCGCTACGTTTGGGTCTTGTGAGGCCAGCAGATATTTGTACAGTTCCACGACTGCAGATCTATACATGTAATCAATTTCAAGGAGGCCCAACCCTCCTTCAGAACGGGGAATATATAATCTTGGTATCCACTGATTTTTATAAATCATTTGGTGAGCATGAAGCACCTTTCTTATTTAACAGTCTAATCTATCCAACATGTTTTGGGGTCAGTCAATCTATCCAAAACTGTATGTTAGGACAGGAAGTGCAAATTGGTTTATAGCTTGAATTTTGTTCCTAGACGTCAATGCTGTTTTCAGGATTAATTTAAGTCTTCTAAAGTATTCCTTACTAAGTTTTATTCGCATTTGTTCATATTTTATTGTTGATCCTTCATCAATCACGAGATATTTATACACTCCCCTCTTGCTCAAGTTCTTGTATATCAGAATCTTGCCCCAAACTGATGTTTTCTTGGTGCTGCAGTTTTCCTGCTTTAAAGGTTGCTTTTGCACATTTATCAAGACCAAATGACATTCTTATATCATCTGAAAAAGTTTTGAGAACTTGCAGTTGTGCTTTCCGTTCCTCATCTGATGAACTATACAGTTTTAAATCATCGACAAAGAGAAGATAAGAAGTCTTTACACTTGTTTTCGGGGAGCCAAATTATAGCCATGGCCTAAGCTGTTAAGTAGACAGCTTAATGGGTTAAGGGAAAACAGAACAGCAGCAGACCCTGGAATATCCCCCTTTGAATTTTTATCCCTGGGATAATAATTTATCCTTTATCATGGCTTAATTGTAAAGTGGTCTGCCACTGTTTCATGGTCATTGTAATGTAGTCGATCAGTGTAGTGTGTATTTTATACATTTTTAAGCATTCTTTAATCCATGAATGTGGGATACTATTCAAATGCCTTTTTTTAGTCAAGCCATGCCATACAGATTCTTTCCATTTTTACAGTTCTCCACTATGACTTTAACAACAAATGATCATTTGTTCATATGACATTCTTTTATTGCCCTTTTGTTCTACTGCCATAATTGAGTTTTCCCCTAACCGACTATAAACTCAGCATCAATTCCAGTGTATAGTTTATACGTTGTCAGAAGGCAAGTTATTGGTCTACAATTTTTAGGGCAGCTTGCAGGTTCACTCTTAAGTAGGAGCATTGTTTTTCCTGTTGTTAGCCGGGATGGTGTCTGTTCGGGCTATGCATATAAATTGTTCTTTCTCATCGCTAAATGTTCCTGCAAAGATGTTAATACTTCTAACCAGAAGTTAGGTATTGCATCTGGGTCTGGGGGTTTCCAATTAGAGACTTTTCTTAACTTTGTTTCAGTCTCTCTGGCTGATACTTCATCTAATTTCATATCCTGTACCTTTAAACCTCTTATTCTTTCCTTTACTTCTTATATCCATTTAGCATCTTTATTAAATTTATTTATTAAATCACTAGTTCTGTACATGCTTGGACCCTACCTTTTAGGCTACATAGGTAGCTGTAAAAGGCCTTATGGTTATCCTTGGCTGTGCTTGCTAAGTTTTTCTCAAAGCAGCCCTTAGAGGATTTGACAAGTTGTCTTATTTGTCTGCTGAGGCTGAGGATGGTGCTTTTCCATTACTAGAGTCTTGCGTTTGCTTTCTTGGACAGCAACATTTTGCATTTATTGTAAAGTTTGTTGATGCTGGATGTCCACCATGGCAACTTGTTTTTACTCGTGGGTCTGGCTTTGACTCTTTTAGGTACAGCGGAGTCTATATACTTAAACAAGTGATTGTACAGGGCTGTGGTGTAAGCTTCAGTGTAGTTACCAATTCCAGCTGGCGGTGGGATTATACATTTACACCTTCAGCTAGGAGGGTATAGTTTGCCTTGGTGAACTATTTTAGTTTTATCTCGCCCATTGCGAATTCTGGTGTTAGTGTCAGCTCGAAGGTGGTCAGATTTAACTAATGAGGGTCCAAAGGTTGCAGTAGTGCATCTGTTTGACATGTTAGTGAGGACCATATCTAGTATGTTTGTTCCTCTTGTCAGGGTATGAACAATTTGTTCCAGGGCATTTGAGTTAAAGTCATGGAACTTTTGCACTAGCGAGTTAGGGCTAGAGTAGATTTCCCAGTTGATGGTGGGATAACTGAAATCCCCCATAGCAGGAGTGTTCAGCAATATTTGTATGATCTCCAGTTTGGTCAAGTAGGCTTCGTGCGCGTCATGACTCATGGAGGGGGATCTATAACTGGCTATGGACTTGAATGGGTTTCTTACCCACCGCAATCTGAACCTGGAGTAACTCCATGGAGCTGTCAAGTTTAACTAGAAGGGAGGTGAATTTATCTCTAATATAGACAGAAACACTGCCTCCTTTGGTTTTCACATGTTCATTTTACAGTCTCAAGGTGTGTTAAGCATTATAGCCTTGCAAGGCCAAAGTACTCTCCGAGGCCTTAAATCAGGTTTCTGTGACTGCACAGACATCTACATCTTCCAGTGATAGATGTGCTTTCAGGTTGTGCAGTTTTTGGTTTAAGCTCCTAGCATTTGCAGCATGACCCTTATTTTGTGAAGACTGTCAAATTTCACATCAGTAAGTTTGTTTTCACGACATTGCCTAAAAAAAGCATTATGGGGAGACAAAAGCCTTTGCCAGCAGCAAAAATCCTAGAGGTGCCAGGTGCAAACTGTCTCTGGCAAAGCAGTGAGGTTTGCTGACCACGGATTCCCAGGATGACAGGAACTGGGTCCCCCCTTGAATGACACCAAAAACTAAGTCAATTATAAAAATTAATAATTTTTTGTTTATACTGTAGTATCATTTTAGGTAATGGTAGTATGCTGCTTAAGGCTAGGGACAGACCTGCCTGAGACACATACTCAGAGAGCTCAATCACGTGTCTCTTCATATAGTCCAGTGAGGCAAGTCTCAGGTCATTCACTACAACATGAACTATGACAGAGTCATAATGGTACTTGAAGATCTGAGTGCATACATAATCTGACAAATCCTGGCACTGGATAGGCTGCTGACTGACCTTCTCCTTGTCCAACGTGGTGAGTGGGACATTACTAAAAAAGCTCACCCAGACTCTGCTACACTTTGCTGTAAGGGAAAGGTTAGTTTGCTTTTTATTTGTTGTATTACTTTATTGCCTTTTTCTATTTTGAATACTGTGATTTGTTTTATTTACCTTGTGTTTTACTTGTATTGTGCTTTTAACTGCATATTAAAACTTGAAAAGAAATCACAGCTCTGTCTCTTGTGAGTCAGGCAGAATTTTTGCCACCCGGTTAATGTAGTGTTCTTAAACACCACTGTCTTTCTAGTTGCCTTCCCTTATGTTAATTTGACCATAAATCTCATTTCCTCTCTGTTTTTACTGGCTTGTGTGAGTAAGCACAAAATTATCATTTTGTGAAATCACTCCCTTTCAACTATTTAAATTTATTGGCCATCCTACTGTATTCCATAGTACCAGAATACAAAAGTGACCACCCCCTTTCAATCTATCTTGCTGTTTTACAAATAGTGACACTCCACTAAAACTTAACTTTTTAGACAGGTAAAACTTAAGTTACCTACTTTCACATCTAACTCCTCTAGTGCACACTGGAGTGTTTAGGATAAACCATTTTTTTCATCTTACCTTTAAGCATCCCTGTGACAAGCACTTGCTTTAAAACCTGCTGGAAAGTATTAGGAAGTTTTAAACTGATACAAGCACTCAACTCTCCTTGTTAATAAGGAGAAATTAATTGTAGGCACTAAACAGTCTATAATTGCAAAGTACCTTGCTAAGGTAAGGGAAAACAGCTGTTGTACTTTACAAAAAAAAAAAACACCAAACCAGGCATGTCCAAGAGTCAGCTTCCGGTGATTTCTAGTAAAAAACCAAACACCAAACGAAACTGGGAAAATCAAAACCAGCAGCAGCAACAGCAAGAAACCAAGAATAGCGTAACACAACTTTATTTTCCGCTTTCGTCCGTAGACTTCATCAGAATGAAGAAAACTTTACAAAATCACGCCTTAAATACAGCCCCTTAAATTGATCATTAGTCATCATTGATCAATTAACCATTTAATTATTTATACATACAAAAATAAATGTCAACTTTTTTCTTAAAAAATTATTATTAAAATGTGTACGCATATAAAAAAACTTGTCTATGTCATTTTATGTAATGTGCAAACAAATAAAATCATTACTTTTATCTACTTTCAACTTTTGATGTTTCAAAAAACATTTCACATTGATGGACTCATTAAGCCCGGGGGGGTTGTCTGATCTTAATTTGATCTGCCATTGCGTTTCCCTCTCTAACAAAAAGTTCTTAAAATCCCCCTCCCTCATATCTTTGTAACACACTTCTAAAATAGAAAATAAAAATTTATTGAAATTCTTACATACAATACTGTGTTTAAAGAGAGCATTTTTATCATCCTTCATTTTGATACAATACAGATGCTCTCTAATACGGGTTCTTAGCTCCCTCGTCGACATTCCTACATAAAATGCAGTGCAAGAAGAACACAAAGCTATGTATACTATGCCGGAGGTACGACAATTCACATAGCCCGGCACTGAAAAAACTCTATCAGAGGTAGTAACAGCAATGTAGGGTCCAACAGAAATATATCTACACATGTTGCACCCATTGCAACAGTGCATCCCTTTTTTAACTGTTAAGATGTGATTTTTGGAAACCCTACGTTGTGTCAGAATACTTTTTAAATTGCAATCATTTCTCTGAACAACCAATGGTTTGTCACCTAAAATCCTGCACATTTCTGAATTACCTCCGATTACCCTCCAATTTTTGTTTAAAATGTCCCTAATGTATTTTGTGTCGGAGTTCATTCCCAAGGTGCACACTATGCCAGTAGTCAATATGCTATTAGTTTTAGCTGGCTTTGTGTTGATCTTATTATTCGTTAAACACAATATTGGTACAAAATCAGTATTGCGTCTACGAAAAACGTCTGTAGCAATGTCAATAAGCTCTGCCGATGGAAAACCTCTATCTGTAAACAGGGAAATGATGAAACCAAATTCATTGAAGGCATCAGAATCTTTGGACGTCAAGCGACTAGCTCTAATGAACTGACCTTTGGGAATATTTGAAATCACATGTTTTGGGTGCCCACTACTGTAATGAAGGTACCCATTATTGAAAGTTTGTTTTCTATGGATGGTACTATGTAATCTCCTCTCATCATAGTCCCACATTAGATTGACGTCCAAAAAATCTATGTTGACACCATAGTCGCCTATAATGAATTTGATAAAAGTTGAATAAGAATTCATGTCTTTAAGAAAAAAGTCTAAATTCAAATCCTTACGATCCATGATAAAAAACAAATCGTCTATGAACCGACAATGGAACATGATATGGTACTTCTTAGTTAATACAGGCATGAAATCACGCTCCCACATGGCCATAACTATATTGGCATATGCAGGAGCAGCTGGGGAACCCATAGCTGCTCCTTTCTTTTGCCTGTAATAGGTCTGTTCAAATACGAAAAAATTATTTTCTAAAATCAACTCTAAAAACCTGCATATTAAAGAGACTGTCCTTTGTGAAAACCCATTATAATGTCTCAATAAATAATTACTCACTGCTTCTATTCCTAATTCATGAGGAATGCAGGAATACAGTGAAACTACATCTGCTGTAACCATCACATGTGACATGGGATCAAAACAAAATGTTGTTAAAAATGCATTTAATTTTGCTAAAAAATGCCAAGAATCTTTTAAAAAAGACATTTCTTCTTGAATGGTAGAACCAAGTAGTGCATCAATGACAAGAGCCAAACCTTCAGTGATAGAATGTGGTGAAGACACAATCGGTCTCAAAGGGGGATTCAATAAAGATTTATGGGATTTGGGAATTCCAAAAAAAACCCCAATACGTGGATGTTCAATAATGCAAAAATCGTACAATTCACCACTAATGTCACCTTCCATGAGGGCTTCATATAAATATGAATATATAGCCCCTTGTCGTTTATGTATCTCAAAAAGGGAAATTGATTCATATTCTTCAGTGTTGTTAAGAACTTTCAAAATCCCCTCTCTATAGGATTCCGTTGTCATAACCACAATGTTATTACCTTTATCACTTTTCATGAATCTCATCCTGTCACATAATGCTTTCAAGTTATGCAAGGCCTTCATCTCACTACCTGTAAGGTTGTGGTCTATTTGTCGTTTCCTATCTAACAAATGTGCAATGTCTTGTAAACAAAATTCCTCAAAGGTGTTTAATGTATGATGTAACCTAGGACTATAAGTGGATGGTTTCAAAAAAACCTTATTAGTTTTAGATACATCATGCAACAAATACTGCAAGTTAAGTTTTCTCACATACTTTTTTACATCTACAGTGGTCTTGACATATTCAGCCTTAAATCTAGGTACAAAATTCAACCCCAGTTTTAAAACATTCAGCTCTACAGAAGAAAAAACATGGTCAGTCAAATTTATAACACTAAAAGAAGTGCTGGAATGGTCTAAGTTTCGTCCCCCGACGACTGGGAATTCAAAAAAGTCCGGCTTCTGGTGATGACAGTCTTTGATGTTTGTTGTTTTTTACTAATGTTATTAGACACCGTGGAAGAAGCTCCCAAGGAACTGTTTGCACTGTTCGCATTAGAACTGACATTTGACTTATTACCAATAGAGTTATCATTAACATGGTTAATGATACCAGTTCCCAAACCTAAATCAGTATCGTTTTCGACAGATGCTATACGTTCTCCATTCCCCCTAGAACCATGTGTTTCATTGTCAACTCTCTTACCCGGTACCCCAAACGCAACTGGTGGTTTAAATACTAAAGCACTTTTGGCAATGTGTCCTGTCGGTTTATGATAGCTGGTAGAACCGACTTTCTTTGTCACATAACCGTTTGGTTGCCCAGTATTCTGACGGCCGTTATTATAGCCCCTGGTGTTTTTATTTTTGTCAAACGGGCCAAAATTGACGAACACGGCATTTGATTCATATGCCTGAATGTCCCGTGATAGTTTGTTGTGCTTTCTATTGACATTTTCATTGAAAGACTGGTCTAAATCACGTAACAAACTGTCGAAAAATTCACCAAATTCTGAATCAAACTCTTCCCTGAAAAATAATTCCAGAGAAAGAATTTCCTCCTTTATCAGTGATAACTTTTTAACATTGTTATCAACTAACAGGTTCAAAAATTTTAAACCAGCTTCATTGAAGAACCCAGTCAAAGTCTGAAAAAACGGATCATCCGTTTGTACTCCATTGGGGCATTTGAAAAACCTTAGCCCCTTTGGAACAATCTGCAGTTCTAAACATCTCATGAAATAACAATTTTCAAGATGAATTGAATTGTACCTTTGAAGCAGTTTATAAAAGTGTTCCCGTTTCTCAGGAAAATTCGAATGCCACGTTGTATTCCTATTAGTTCCTTCTTGTCTGCCCAAGGACACGAAAGGATTTTCCGCACGGTCAAGGAAATGCTTCAACGTCGTCTGACCAATGATGCGTTGCACCCTCATACCTGGGACCGTAACACCGGTGGTACTATTCACAGCCTTTGGTGGATTGTCTAAACATATGACAGTATCCAGTTCCTGGAACGAACCTGCCGGGCTGGATGCTTTCATTGTAAGTTCTTTACCATTGGCATTTGAAATAAGGATTTGCAATGAACCCTTTATATCAGACAAAGTACTTAACAATAAAGCGCCAAAACTTATGTTGTCGGTTAACGGTGTGGGGTGAATGCTCAAGTTGAGTAAAGGATCCTCTGCCGCTTCCGCCATGGTGAACTGCAACTAGTAAAAAACCAAACACCAAACGAAACTGGGAAAATCAAAACCAGCAGCAGCAACAGCAAGAAACCAAAAATAGCGTAACACAACTTTATTTTCCGCTTTCGTCCGTAGACTTCATCAGAATGAAGAAAACTTTACAAAATCACGCCTTAGATGCCTTCAATGAATTTGGTTTCATCATTTCCCTGTTTACAGATAGAGGTTTTCCATCGGCAGAGCTTATTGACATTGCTACAGACGTTTTTCGTAGACGCAATACTGATTTTGTACCAATATTGTGTTTAACGAATAATAAGATCAACACAAAGCCAGCTAAAACTAATAGCATATTGACTACTGGCATAGTGTGCACCTTGGGAATGAACTCCGACACAAAATACATTAGGGACATTTTAAACAAAAATTGGAGGGTAATCAGAGGTAATTCAGAAATGTGCAGGATTTTAGGTGACAAACCATTGGTTGTTCAGAGAAATGATTGCAATTTAAAAAGTATTCTGACACAACGTAGGGTTTCCAAAAATCACATCTTAACAGTTAAAAAAGGGATGCACTGTTGCAATGGGTGCAACATGTGTAGATATATTTCTGTTGGACCCTACATTGCTGTTACTACCTCTGATAGAGTTTTTTCAGTGCCGGGCTATGTGAATTGTCGTACCTCCGGCATAGTATACATAGCTTTGTGTTCTTCTTGCACTGCATTTTATGTAGGAATGCCGACGAGGGAGCTAAGAACCCGTATTAGAGAGCATCTGTATTGTATCAAAATGAAGGATGATAAAAATGCTCTCTTTAAACACAGTATTGTATGTAAGAATTTCAATAAATTTTTATTTTCTATTTTAGAAGTGTGTTACAAAGATATGAGGGAGGGGGATTTTAAGAACTTTTTGTTAGAGAGGGAAACGCAATGGCAGATCAAATTAAGATCAGACAACCCCCCCGGGCTTAATGAGTCCATCAATGTGAAATGTTTTTTGAAACATCAAAAGTTGAAAGTAGATAAAAGTAATGATTTTATTTGTTTGCACATTACATAAAATGACAGACAAGTTTTTTTATATGCATACACATTTTTATAATAATTTTTTAAGAAAAAAGTTGACATTTATTTTTGTATGTATAAATAATTAAATGGTTAATTGATCAATGATGACTAATGATCAATTTAAGGGGCTGTATTTAAGGCGTGATTTTGTAAAGTTTTCTTCATTCTGATGAAGTCTACGGACGAAAGCGGAAAATAAAGTTGTGTTACGCTATTTTTGGTTTCTTGCTGTTGCTGCTGCTGGTTTTGTTTTTCCGGTGATTTCTCTTGTCCAACTGGTGAATCTGGGCATACTGGAGCAATGCAATTGCCTCATGTACACAGGCAACCCTATCCTCCTATCACCCAACACTACAACCTGCAAGAGATGCATTTACATAGCTAAACTGGAAGCAAAGCTCTCTCCACCCAAGATTGTGCTAGACAGTCAAGAGGAGAAGGTTAGCACCCACACTACACCTCAAGCAACACATAGCCCTTCTAAACACACACCACCAACACCCACACATAGCAACACTAAACCCACATATGTGGAGGCGCTTACCATTAACCTGCCCAAGCAACAAGGACCTCCGAAGCTGAAATGCAAACAAACACCAATCACAAATAAAGTGTCACATAGCTCACAACACCAGTCTGCTACCCAACAACAGTCCCTAAGGCACAACGTACCCAACACTTTAGTCATAGGTGACTCTATAGTCAGGCACACGGATGTCCCACTCACCAAGATGAAAAAGGAGAAAATTACAGTCAGCTGCCTGTCGGGTGCCAGGATCCGCCACATAACGCATGCACTCAAGTCACTCCACAACAAGTACAAATATGACTGACATTGTCCATGTTGGAATGAATGACTTGAGAGGTACCTCCCTGGACTACATGAAAAGAGACATGGAAGAGCTCTCGGATCATGTGGCCCAGGCAGGTATGACTCTAGCCCTGAGTAGCATCCTGCCTTCGGCCAGAATGATACCAAAGTATAAGGACAAAATGATTGACTTCAACAATTGGCTAAGCTTCTGGTGAAAGGGGATCCAGTACCCGTCTGCCGGGGACGACATGATCGACAGACCACGATGCTTTGCCAGAGATGGTCTGCACCTGTTGCCCCTGGGATTCAGGTTACTGGCTAAGGCTATTTTCACCCCTATAGTGCCTTTTTTAGGCAAAGTTCAAAGGACAAAACTACCACTGTAACAGGTACAAGCTTGCAAAATTTGAAGGTAATGCTACTCAACGCTAAAAGTCTAAACCTCAAAATGCACTCTCTCGAGGCACTCCTAAAAATGGAGAACATCGATATCTGTGCAGTAACTGAGACCTGGCTCAAGGCTCCAGAGAGCACCCCTGCAATACCAGGCTACAACTCTTACCACACTTTTTGACCACCAAACCAGGATCGAAACACTAAAGGTAGAGGAGTGTCCATATCCACCAAGGATATTCACACCCCCAGGCTAGTTGCCCAACACAATGCGTCTGAAATTCTCCAGGTGCAACTAACACTAGGTAAGACTGCAATCCAACTTGCAGCTTGCTACACATCCCCCACCATGCCCCAAGATTCTCGCTACACCTTTCTAAACATACTGGAAAATATTAAGATACAACCAAACACCCTAATACTGGGTGATTTCAACTACCCTGCCATTAACTGGGAAAACTCCTCATGTACCAACACCTTTGCCCAACGGTTCTTGGAATTCATAAATTCCAATGTCCTGGATCACCTAATCCTTAGTCCCACCAGGGGCTCCAATATCCTAGACCTGGTCATTACCAACATGGGAAATTGATGCTCCACACCTATGGACACCCCCTCATTGGTCAGGTCTGACCATAAGCTAATCACCCTTGACATCCACATCCCACCCCCACCCTCCAGTAAGGAAATCTCTGTAAAAAACTTCTCCAAAGCCAACTTCATGCTACTCAAGTCAGAAGTGACAAACTTCATGACACCCATGCAGACAGGAACTGAAAGTTCGACTGCTGAATCCTACACTAAGGAACTGTATAAGCACATCCACTCGTGCATGAATCGTGCCATCCCCAATAGAACCAAGAAGCTCTCCTCCAAAAAAAAGGAAGCCAATCTGGTGGTCCCTTGCCATAAACAAACTTTACAACAAAACGAAGAAACTGTTACAGAAAAGAGGAAAATCCCAGGATGCAAAAAACTCCCTTACCAGCCTCAGTAAGAAGCTGAGATCCCTCATAAAATCCTCCAAAGCTAGTTATGAAAATAAAATTGCCAAATATTCCAAAGGCAACCACAAGACATTCTATAGCTATGTCAAGAATCTAAATGGCAATGCTCAGATCTGCTCTGAGCTACAACAGAATGGCATTAAATATACTGATCCCAAGGATATTGCCAATATCCTGGCAGATCGATTCAGTGCAATCTTCACCCCCCTCTCAACCCCTAAAGGGCCCATCTCAATACCGAAAGATTGCCAAATTCCGGTAATAACGGCCACACAGATAAAAACTGCACTCTGCAAAGCTAAGAATACAGCATCCATGGGACCAGACGACATCCCAGGCTGTGTACTACATGAAATACAAAATGAACTGGCACCTCACCTAAGTGTCATGTTTAATCATAGCCTTACCTCAGGCTTGGTACCCACTGAGTGGCACACAGCTACAGTTATCCCACTCCACAAGGGGGGATCCACCATGGATCTCGGGAACTACCGCCCCATCAGTCTGACGAGCCTGATCTGCAAGGTCATGGAACGTATTATCATGGAACTTATAAACAAAGACACTGGCACCCTTCAAGTACTGGACCCCATGCAGTTTGGGTTCGTAAAGGGCTGATCTTGTCTCCTGAACCTGACTGACTTTTTCAAATCAGTCTCTAGAGCTGTGGGACAAGGGTAAGGTGTCCCACACAGCCTATCTGGATCTTGCCAAGGCCTTCGACACCATCCCTCACTCTGGAATCATAGATAAACTTATTAAGCTGGGCATTAATCCCTATGTTACTCGATGGGTTGCCAACTGGCTTACTGACAGAACCCATACTGTAAAAGTAGCCAACTCCAAATCCAGCTCCAGACAAGTGACAAGTGGAGTACCTCAGGGTTCAGTCCTGGGACCGCTCTTGTTTGGCATCTACTTCTCTGAAGTATAGGCCAACACTAAGGGACTCTAGCTAACAAAGTTCTCAGATGACTGCAAACTGGGAGCCATTATTGAATCCCCAAATGATGTGGATATTCTACAAAAGGGCCTTACAGAAACAGATGTTTGGTGCTAGAGCCATGGGCTCAAGCTCAATGCCAAAAAATGTATAGTTATCTCCTTTGGGAAAAAACATGTAGCCGTGAATTACCACATAGGTGGCAGTACACTAAACCGAAAGTGTGATAAGAGACTTGGGGACACAGGAGGACAGTGGTCTCACCTTCGATAACCACATTGCCACAACAGTCAGGAAATCCTTCTATGTGGCACACCTCATCACTAAGGGCTTTTCGTCCAGAAAAAAGGAGGTCATTGTCCCACTGTACTCATCCCTCATTAGGCACATTATAGAATACAATGCCCCATTTGGTATGTACCTCTCAAGACATCTGCAACAACTGGAAAGGCCGCAGAAATACCTCACTAAAAGAATCACAGGCCTAAAGCAGATGCCCTATGCTGACTATCTACAAAAACTCTACCTATACGATCTCTTCTTAACATACAAGGCCATGTCAAACCCAGAGCTGTTGGACATGCTACACTTAAAGAAATCCCAGTCCCTCAGAGACGCACACTCCAGGGATCTAAACCTTGTCATCACGATGAACACAACATGCTGGAGCGATAGGTTCCTGACCCAGAGACTCCCCAGACTCTGGAATAGACTGCCCATACATGCAAGCAGAGCGCCTCTTTGGGCCTCTTCAAAAGGAACCTTGATGACTGGATGGGAGATAGGAAATTCACCTGGGGATCACGTCAGTCTAGGAAATTCACCTGGGGATCACGTCAGTCATCCTGCTAGACAGGAGTCCAGGGACGTAAATAGTGTGGGAAGAAATAGCCAGGGAAGTGTTATGGATAGGCTTGTATGGGCCATAGGGCCAATAGTCTAGTACCAACCTATGAACCTGTGTCTCACTACTGAGTCTCCAGTGACTAGAAAACCTGGTTTTGAGTGTTACAACTTATGGGTTTGGAATGTGAGACACTGTTGTTGCTCTGTGTCATGGATGTTGTCAGAACTGTGTTAGTTGTACCAGTCTTGTGCTTTGGATGTCTCTGGTATCTCGACAGGTTTTTTGAGAAAACGTCTACGTCTGTTGATCTTCATCTTAGTTGCATACTGTGTGTATGAGTAGTGGTACTATGTGCAAGTGTAGTTGTGGGTGGGTTGACAACCTCTTCTGTTACTGTTATGAGTTCTACAGAGCAGAGATTAAAGATTATTGGTGTAGATACATCTCTCACATTCTGCACTAGAATGAGTTAATAGTAGATGGGCGTCAGTGTACATGAGGCAATTGCTACACTGCCTGAAGAGACCCAAGTCAACAAGGTAGGCAGGAGAAACAAGGGTGGTATGCACACTGTTGGGTTGTCCACAGTACTTGTCCCAAACATATGTGGTACCCCATGCGGTTGTTCTGGCTACAAGGTATGCTGCCTTTTGTACGCACTCCCACCCATACTACGCCACTGTTGCAGGTGATTCCCACAGTGACACTAAGGACAGCAATAAGCTTGGTTGACTCCTTTCCCCAAGGAAGATGAGTCAAAATGGCCAATCACCCCCCCCCCCCAAATCCCTCAGAGACGCACACTCCAGGGATCTAAACCTTGTCATCACAATGAACACAACATGCTGGAGCGATAGGTTCCTGACCCAGACACTCCCCAGACTCTGGAATAGACTGCCCATACATGCAAGCAGAGCGCCTCTTTGGGCCTCTTCAAAAGGAACCTTGATGACTGGATGGGAGATAGGAAATTCACCTGGGGATCACGTCAGTCATCCTGCTAGACAGGAGTCCAGGGACGTAAACAGTGTGGGAAGAAATAGCCAGGGAAGTGTTATGGATAGGCTTGTATGGGCCATAGGGCCAATAGTCTAGTACCAACCTATGAACCTGTGTCTCACTACTGTGTCTCCAGTGACTAGAAAATCTGGTTTTGAGTGTTGCACCTTATGGGTTTGGTATGTGAGACACTGTTGTTGCTCTGTGTCATGGATGTTGTCAGAACTGTGTTAGTTGTACCAGTCTTGTGCTTTGGAGGTCTCTGGTATCTCGACAGTTTTTTTGAGAAAACGTCTACGTCTGTTGATTTTCATCTTAGTTGCATACTGTGTGTGTATGAGTAGTGGTACTATGTGCAAGTGTAGTTGTGGGTGGGTTGACAACCTCTTCTGTTACTGTTTTGAGTTCTACAGAGCAGAGATTAAAGATTATTGGTGTAGATACATCTCTCACATTCTGCACTAGAATGAGTTAGTAGTAGATGGGTGTCAGTGTACATGAGGCAATTGCTACACTGCCTGAAGAGACCCAAGTCAACAAGGTAGGCAGGAGAAACAAGGGTGGTATGCACACTGTTGGGTTGTCCACAGTACTTGCCCCAAACATATGTGGTACCCCATGCGGCTGTTCTGGCTACAAGGTATGCTGCCTTTTGTATGCACTCCCACCAATACTACACCACTGTTGCAGGTGATTCCCACAGTGACACTAAGGACAGCAATAAGCTTGGTTGACTCCTTTCCCCCAGGAAGATGAGTCAAAATGACCAATCACCCCCCCCCCCCCTTAATCAAGCCATGGACATCTGGGTCACATTCACAGACTTAATCTGTCTGCTCCATGGAGCCAGCTGTCCTACTTTAAATAGACATATACACAGAATTTCCTCAACTGAATTATGTTAACATTATCAGCCATCCTTACTTTCTCTTCTCAATGCCTCCACATCCCAAAATACAGAGCACTCAACCATGATATACTGTTGTAATTTCTTCTGAGATTACAAACCTATAACACACAAACACAGAAAAGTGCTGCTCTTCCAACAAGTATACAATGAAATTATTTACTTATTACATTCATATAGCATAATTATATTAATTAGAAAACATAACCTATTACCAAGGAACTGTAGTTTTCCAGCCTTAAGGGTAGTACTCACTTTCCTTAAGGAAGAACAATTAACAAAAAGAGAAAACTAGTTGTACAGGAGCAACTGCTCTAGATACTGACATACAAATTACTGAAATAGGCCATTTTCACAACTTATCGATTCTCGGCTAAAGCGGCTTGTGTGTGGAGACATGCATGAATGGGTGTACCTTTGTTGAAGGTTGTGCGTCACAGCTGGCAACTCAGTACTTAAAAATCTACTGCCAATCATTAGCGGACCAGAGTTCCACTGTGGCAACCCCTAACCGGGAAAAGACGAAAGAAAAAACAACTACTACGCAAGATCCATGTTAAAGATCACTTTGCATTCTTATTAAAAATAACAAAATAAGACAATGGGATTCAAGCTAGAATTGCTTGTTTAAAAAAACAGTTTATTGAGTTAAAAAAGTTAGGAGTGCTTTCACTCTCTCTCTCTCTCTCTCTCTCTATATATATATATATATATATATAGAGAGAGAGAGAGAGAGAGAGATATTATACTTTTTCATATAGGGGACTATATTACACACACACATATCATATATATATATATATATATATATATATATATATATATATATATATATATATATATATATATATATATATATATATATATATATATATATATATCTATAGAAACCAAACCACCAGTGACCAGAGTGGAGAAAAAACACAGGGAACAAACAACCCACTCTGTGCTGTTGCCTCAAAATAATCCACAGACAGGAGATGATCCAAAATATTGGTAAAAACACAGGTTTACTACTCCAGCCAGTCAAAGCAGTAAAATAGCTTAAAAACCATACAGAATGAATAGAACACAACTGTAGTGCATCCAACACAGTTAAGCGCTTTCGTCCTGCTCTAGGACTTCTTCAGAACTGTGTTTGCTAAAACCCACTCCCTCTTTTATACTGACAATTAACTAATTAAAATTTAAATCATGTTAACCCTATAGAATCTGTTAAAAAGTATGTAGTAAATTGTAATGTTTCTGTGAATGAAAGCAGTGTTGTTTATTGAACTAGGTTCTTTTCTATTACAAAATAGTGGCCCTATGTTTCAATTCAGGTTTTATAGATACATTGTCGTTGATGCCTGGGGTTACCGTGGCATTAAGTCTCATTTGCCACCTCATTTCTGCCCTCTCCAAGTTGTTTTTCCAATTACTCCTTCTTGGATTACTACCAGTAACCTCCAGAATACCAAATAAGAAAGAGTGATTGGATTATTTTTAATATGCCTATATATAGCATTATTTTCATCATGTTTTCTCACAGCATACAAATGCTCATAGATCCTCCTTCTAAAAGTTCTTTCGGTTTTACCTATGGAGAAATGCTGACATTCCTGACAAATAGCTATATATACCAGTCCTTTCGTAAATACAGGACCCTGTTGCTAATTTTATCTCCCTATCCCTTACTTCCAACCATACTGAGGTTCCCACTAAGATGTACCTACAATTTTCACAAGTTTCACATCTAGCTGTCCCTCTCACATTGTTCTTAACATTAATGGGATGTTCCAGTAAAAATTTTAAATTGTAATTAGTTTTAAAAGCAAATGTTGGTTCTTTTCCTACTGTATCTAATATTTCCTCATTCCCTTTAAACAACACCCAGTTTTTCTTGACAATATCCCTAATCTTACTACTTGTTTCTCCATAAGTTACCACCATGGATTGGGCATAATCTTTCCTTGTGTTAGTTTCATTCTTCTTCACTAAATAGGATCCCATCAGGGGTTTATACCTACTACCCCACTCGCTAATAACTTGCTCACAAATGGGTAGTACAAATTCTAACGGGTAACCTCTTTCAGAAAAAATCAATGTTAGAACACATTCTTGCTACCCAGACCATTTGACCCTTTACTATGTTTCTTTTTGTGTATAGCGGGTGACTACTTTTAAATTCTAAATAATCATTTGAAAAAGTGGGTTTTCAGTAAATTTGAGATTCAAATTTCGTGTTTTCATAATTCTTAAGTAAAACATCAAGATAATTGATACTGTCATTATTAGAAGTACCAGTAAATTTAAAATATTTGCTTAAATTATTTGTATATTCCATAAATTCTTCATGTTTATCTCCCACCTTCCATAAAATAAAAATATCGTCCAGGTAACGCAAGTAGTGAATCCAAAACATAGAAAAAGAGGTGTTAAAAATATATAACCTCTCCCACCCATACATTACAAGATTCGCAAACAATGGTGCGCAACTATTGCCCATGGCTACACCACTGACCTGACGATAATATTCTCCTTCAAAAGTGAAATAGTTATTTTTTAAGATGATTTCCATTAGTGTCATAATAAAGTTCACCATAGTATTACTTAATGATGTTTTTTCCACTAATACTTCATAAAAAAGCTCTAAACTAGTTTTGTGAGGTATCGAGGTGAACAAGTCAACCACGCCCACAGTAGAGAAACTCAAACTCACTGAAAATGTATCCTGTTTGATTCTGCCCAAAAAGTCCCAAGAGTCCCTTAACACATGTTTTATAGGGACCAGGGACTCCTTTACTATTCTGTCCACAAAACCCCCTAAAAAGAGTAGGTAGAACTGTTTTGACAAGTTATAATCAACCTGTATGGGGGATCCCTGATGTCCTTGTGGACTTTCAGTATCCCAAACACAACCGGAATAGTACGGTTTTGAGTCACCAGAAAACCATATACGTCTTCGTTTATGACACCTTGCAATAGTGCATCTTCTAACATCATCTGGATTCTCCTATGGGAAATATTTATTTCATTTTTAGAAACACTTTGGTATTTCTCTTCCTGCTGTAACATTGTTGTTGTAATCTTCCTTATTGGTTATAGCCATCCCACCCCCCTTGTCTGGTTTCATGAACCTCAGTTGGGTCATTACTTCTTAATTCCCTCAGTAAACAGCTCTCTTCTCTATGTAAATTAAATTTACTAGGCTTAAATTCATTGAAATACTCAAAAATCTCCTGTGATCAAACTTTATCAAAAGTTCCTATTAAGAGGTGAAGTGGTGGGTTAAAACAACTTTTTCTTTGGAGCCATTCCTTCTCCCTAGCTGTGTTGTTGTCCTTAAACATATATTTTAGGTTCATTTTCCTTGTAAAAAGTTTTAATTCAGTTAACACAGAGCTTACATCTTTTTTAGAGGGAACAAATTTAATACCTTTCATTAATAAGGCGAAAATATTCTTATCAATATTAATACCAGCGTAACTAAAAATATTAAAACCCTGGTAAGACAGCAGCAACCCATCAAAAAAGCTTAGAATGTCTACTTCCTACCCCACTTCATTAAGTGTTACTTGTAGCTGTTCTTCCTCCACTTGTTCTGTGGCAGGAAACCTTTCCCCCTGGTAGGTCTCTGAGGTAAAAAAACATCATGGTTCCTATAGTTGTTTCTTTTATTTTGTAACCTCTTGGAGCTTCTTAAGGGTGGGTATTCTTGATCATACACACTTTCCATTACACTTTTTCTCTGAGGATTGCCCTGCCTGTTATCGAACATTTCAGCCCTTGAAACATTGTCTCCTTCATAACTTTCACCAAAGTAAGATTTTGGGAAGGGGTAAGCTGTTTGATTTCTATACTCATTCTCATCCCTAACTAACTTTCTTTTTTTCCTTTCAATATTAATTTCTACTTGTTCCTCAACTTTGTCAAAAACCATATTATATTTCACAGAAACATTGTTAAAATGAACATCATTTAAAATAGCTTCGTTACATTTCTCAATATCAACAAGCATTTCTTTGACCTTATTATTGTTTGACTTAATAATAAATTCCATGAGTTCGAACCCATGATGGTCAAACATTTCACATAATTCATCACATTCTTTCTGTCCCCTTTTAAGTCCATTAGGGAATTTATAAACCCTTAATCCCTTAGGTACTTTGTGGTTTTTAATGCATTCTGCTAAATATGCATTATCGCATTGTAAGTTACGTACCTTACAAAGTGATTGCTCTAAATCATTGAGTTTTTTGTGCTTGTTCTCCTCGACGTCTTCTGTGCGAACGTCAAACAACCTAAAGTCACTATTGAACCAGTCCTGGAATCTATTTACATTATGCCCCACAGTCTCTGAAGTTGGTTTCTGACCACAAGGAATAAAGCCGGTCGTGGCCATTGTTAACATCTCCATGTTTCCCCTAGAGCCTCGATTTGTCGTTCCTGATGACGATTCACCCACAGCACTGTCTTGTCGACTCCCTTTGACCTCAGAGTGCTCTGCCTTCGGGTGTTGTAGTTTCTCAACAGCTTCCTGCAGTTGAGTTACTTTGTTGTCAATGTGAGGACAAGCTGAAAAATATTATTGCCCCCGAGAACTCCGTTCTCAGCGTTGGTTATTTGATCCATCAAAAGCATTGATGTCTTCGAACACAGAAGGCATACCAATATCACTCATTTTCCTGCCCAGTCAAAAAGGAAAATTCCTGGTGATTCAACTTTTTGAAAAATCCGCTGAGTCTGGCAACACGCACCACTGGTAAAATAAAACTGCAGAAACCAAACCACCAGTGACCAGAGTGGAGAAACACCACAAGGAACAAACAACCCACTCTGTGCTGTTGCCTCAAAAAAATCCACAGGCATGAAATGATCCAAAATATTGGTAAAAACACAGGTTTATTACTCCAGCCAGTCAAAGCAGTAAAATAGCTTGAAAACCATACAGAATAAATAGAACACAACTGTAGTGTATCCAACACAGTCAGGTGCTTTCGTCCTGCTCTAGGACTTCTTCAGAACTGTGTTTGCAAAAACCCACTCCCTCTTTTATACTGACAATTAACTAATTAAAATTTATCAAACAAAGCAGACCCATATATATATATATATATATATATATATATATATATATATATATATATACACACACACACACATATATATATATATATATATATATATATATATATATATATATATATAAATAAATATAAACAAGCAATGCAATGTCAAAGAGAAGACAGAAAAATTAGCAAAAAAGACTCATCTGACAGAAAACTGTTGATTAGCACAGCACTCAAAAACACAACTGTTCAAAACAGACAGAAAAAGAGATCTGATGTAATTCTGAGAAAGAGGGAATTAAGGTGAGGAGCCAGAGCCGTGGATTCACAAGCTCAAAGGTATCGATTCCAGATCAAAGTCGGTTGCCTCAAACGAAAAAAGGCAATGTTGGATCTTATGGTTTTGTTTGAGATACCATCACGTTATGGACTGTCAAAAAAGGCACTAACAATGCAATCCCACTCTTGTCACATTTCATATTAATACTATTACTACATAAACTATTTGCTGTTCTCACAGAAAACACTCCTGCTGCACATCTGCTCTGAGGATGAGTATGCATAAGCTAGATGATGTGACAAATTGGGCCAAAGGCATTATACTGTATGTCTTACAGCTCCCCATGCAAATATAGGCGGAGTTCTACAACCCAGAAGGAAGGGGTTTTGGGCCATATATGACACTTTATTATGGCTTTTACAATTCATACAACTGGGTAGTAGAATAAAGTTCTGACTATAGTCCAGACAACCTGACACGGTGGGAGTGAGTGCATACTACCAGCTTGCCCATCCTGAGATGATGGTAGGTGGCTCTGGTTAGCCATTTGGAACACACCAAATGGAAGCACTGGGTGTTACACTTGTGAAATGTAGGTCTAGGGAACATACATCGCCATGCTGCAGACAACAAAACCTCATGGATTCTACATGTGAAGGCAAGCTCCCCCTGGATGGCAGCACACAGTGACGCCTACAAATCTACTAAAGGGCAAGGGGTGCTCTGCCCAGGGACAAGGCAGGCCATCCTACAGGATCAGCCAGCATCCTGGCCTGCTCCCTACCACCCAACTCATTACTAGGGGAAAGATAGTACAACAGGGCTTCCTAGGTAGGAATGAATGGGCTGTAGGACTTTTGCCTAGCCTGGAATAACAGGCCCCCACCCCACTGGAACAAATGGGTAAACATTGTGTAGGTAGTGGAGATACTGGGTAAGGTCCTGAAGGGAAAATAAACTGTAGTGACTGCCAGAAGTAAATATGTCAAACATCTGTTACTTCACATGCTATAGCATATATGAGCTGAGGCAATCACCAGGATGTACAAAGGTAAGGCTTTGGTACTCCAGCCAGATATCAGCAAGTTACAACCCATCTGTTAAGAATACTGCAACAGTGACTCAGTCAGGATATCCAGCATTTCAGGCATCAATACCAGCATGGTGACTACTATGGAATGGCTGAAGTATAAATTCAGTGCTTATACTTTGTACAACAGCTAAAGACTTCAAAGCCCTCTATTCTCAGTAGGTTGCAGGGTTACTCTACTTGTTTAGATTTTACACTTTACATCGTTCACTTTTCTGGATACACAGCTGCTGCAGCCTTCAAAGCATTTTTTTTTATGAGTTGGAGACACAGAACTGCCAAGCTGCACAGTCTGTCTGTGGTTACTAAATGGATGTGATTAGACTGATGATTAAGCCCTTAATGATCCTATGTGTTTACACTGATTTGAGGTACTTCTGTTCTATATGCACTGGTTCTTAAGTACAATACTGCATGGAAACATTACATGTAAAGGCTTGGAACCTCCTCAAGTAAGAAGTCAAGTCTGTCTTTTGAGTACTAACTAATGACTGGCTTGCAATGGTGATTTATCAGTAAACTTGAGCTACTTTGTTTTAAATTGTGCAGTTTCTCAAGTACCCCTAGATGTTTGCTTACAGGGTTTAGCATAAAAACAACCTATCTATGACCAATGCTGTCCTTAGAAAACATTTTGAATCACTGGAGTAATACACTTTGTTTTTATACATGCACAAGTTGCTGGTTCAATGTCTAAGTATGATTGCGCATATGGACACTATGGCTATTATTTGACCTGGAATGCAACCCATTGTGTGCTGAGTATTTAACACACTTTCCAAAGCTGGTTTAGATGCTAAAAATTTATTTTTTCAGGAAAGGAAGCATCACCTCTACCTTATCTTTGTTAAGGACCTGTAAATTTTAGGACCCATATTTTTTCATGCTTGTGCCAGAAGGTTGACAAACCTTGCTGCTGAGTGTGTTATAGGCTGCTCATAATCATCTTGTGTACAAGACAGAGACCTCATTAGTTGCCTGTCTGAAAAGACTATCCATAATATGCCTCCAGATTCATCTAAAGGGAGAATGGAATTGCCCCCATAATGGATTCTTGGGAGTACCCCAACTGCCTCTATGCCTTAGTTTGAATGAAGCTTGCCAAAGTTCTTCTTGTTTCCTGCAAAAGGTTACACCAACTGAGTGGGTATTTCTACCTTTTGCTGCAAATTTAGCTGAGAAGATCAATTTGTCATTTGCTGTTGTCATATCAACTAAGAAGCCCGTGACTCACACACTCATGCTTATCTGAGGAAAGACATAGCTTATGAAATTTACTAAGGCAATCTACATTTTGTGACCAGACAGAAATTATCTTCTGTGTCTGTAATGTGCTCTACTAAAGAAGATAAATTGTTAGCTGCAGAGAAATCACATGCTGTAGTGCTGTGCTGCCTACTTCCTATCACTGTGATTCCAGCAAGCATTTCTTCACAAATTGTGAAACAGCGATTTTATACCAGTCTTAAAGCTCTTTGGATGCGGATCAGACTGGAGAGAGGTGCAGAGAAATGTAAATTAATGTTCCTTCCTACAGTGAATGTGTGCCTTACAATTTTGTACATATGGCTGTCTTAGTGTTTAAAATTAAGTATCATGTTTATATTATATCTCTGTTCCTCAAATGGAAGGCAACAACCAGGATGGTTAAGTTTGATTTGAATACAGCAAAAAACTGGCTGCAGCTCCAAAATAAAACTAATAATCCTCCCAAGAGCCACAAAAGTCGCGAAACAGCTTATTTTGAAGAAAACAGTTCACTTTATTAACGCACTTCACAGACAGCAAACAAATCGCGTTTTCGTCCCTCCAACTCAGGACTTCATCAGACAATAACATGAACATTAACCATGACTTAAATATACAATTAATTATGCAATAAACCAATAAAACCATAACATTTGAATTCAAAAACACCAATCCCTATGGTCTATTACTCATTAATATGCAGTGACATTAATTACATATTCATGAGAATGAAAAAAGACCATTTTATTCGTGACACTTTCCTGTTTTTCTTTTAACTTGACTTCATTTCAACTATTTACTAATGCATAAACCTCAATCTTGATTTTTATAACATGAAAAATAATAAATATACAATAATTCATTAGAGAAGAAAATATTTTCCATTGGAGAAAGTTATATAAATCCTGTGTATATTAAAAACCACATTCATAAAAAAAAAAAAAAACTTCATTTCACTTATTAATATTTAGTGGTTCCCCCTAGTGTGCAAAACCTGCAATTACATCCCAAAAATAATCTTGTAGTTTGGAATGACTATGTAGAACAATATACTTAATGTAAACCACAAAACATTTTTAAAAATTTATATATACAATATTATAATTTATTATAAATAAATATTACTTTACATATAAATAATCAACAATATTAAATAGCAATTATAACACACAAAAGCTATTAAAAATTGTACCGTAATTAAAATATCTATTATATATATTATTTTAAAAAACAACTATATTAAATAAAACCATGATGCAACATTTCATTATATTCTCATATTTTGTTAGCTCTTATTTTTAATAATGGTTTAATGGAAATCATTTCACTGAGGCCAGGCTTCCTACTTGCATCCATTCTAACCTGCCACTTTAATTCCTTATTCTCTAAGATGTCTTCCCATGGACCACCTCTGATATCACGTTTGACCTGTTCCAATACTAACCATAAGTATTTAGCTTCTTTACATTCTTTCGAATGTTTATATAAGGCACTTGTCTCTTTTGCTCTATTATATCATACAAATGCTCATAGATACGTTTTTTCAGGGACCTTTCGGTTTTGCCAACATAAAATGCGCAGCATTTCTGGCAAATTACCAAGTATACAACTCCTTGTGTATCACAGTTGTAGTATTCTTCACTTCTTATTTTCATTTTCCTACTTTCAATGTATACCTCTCCCTTATTCATAATATGTGGACATTGTTGGCACCGTCCACATTTAAAGGTACCTTTCTTTCTCACACTAGTCCCTCTCTTTTCTAGAGCATTTCTTTCTATCATATTACGTATACATGGTGGGTTTCTGTATATAATTTTTGGTGCCATATATTTTACTTCCTCCATGTCCGTAAATAAAAGGAATTTTTCCCACTCCTTACATATAATATCTTTCGTATTTTTATTAGTAGAGTTGAATTCTATAATTAATCTTTTTTGTATTATTTCTTCATTCTTATTGAGACCTTTATTTTTCTCTTTCATAGAATTACTTTCCTTAATTCCCTTTATAGGTTGAAATCTGTCTTTCCTACCTTCCTCTACCTCTCTCCTAATGTCCTGAACAAATGTAGTAGGATAACCTCTTTCCAGAAACATTCTTTCCAACTTGTCACATTCTTGTTTAAAGTCTATGTCTCTGCTTGTCATCCTCGACCCCCTCACAAACTTGTCCCTTGACTATGTTTTTCTTACAGTGGGGGGGGGGGGTGGGAACTGTCGTAGTGTAGGTAGGAATTACAAAATGTTATTTTCCTAAACACCCTGGTTTCAAACTTGTGGTCCACTTTAATAACCTCCACATCCAAGTAATTTAGCATATCTGCATTTATGACGTATGTAAATTTTAGAAAACTTGTTGTTGCATTAATATACTCAAAAAATTCCAAAAATTTTTTTCCTCCAATCCAAAACATTACAATGTCATCCAAGAATCTATGATACAATATCCAATATTTTTTAAAACTGGAATTAATTATATAATGTTATTCCCATTGTGACAGGACTATATTTGCGTATGTAGGTGCACATGCTGCTCCCATGGACACCCCTTTAGTCTGTTGATAGTATTCACCATCAAACACTAAAAAATTATATTTTAAAATTGTGTCCATGAGAGCAACTGTAGCTATTTTTTCTTCCTGAGTCATTTTTTTATCTAAAAAAATACTCCGTTCAAAGTAATCCATCCCTTCTTTATAGGGAATACTTGAAAATAGATCAATAATATCAATAGTAATGAACAATAATTCATCTTTATAAACCTCAGGTGTGAGTTCTCTTATAAAGTCCCAAGAATCCTTTAGTATAGTCTCGTTATTGACCCAAATATGCTTAGCTTTTTCATCCACAAATTTCGCTAGGGGTACTGTCTTGGCCCCTTCTGCAGTGACTATGGGTCTAAGGGGGGGGGTCTATCTGATTTTTATGAACTTTGGGTATACCAAAAACTGTGGCTACCCTGGGCTTTTGAATTTCAAAATATCTAAAAGTTTTCATATCAATCACTTTTTCTATTAACAAATCTTGTAACATTAAGTCAATTTTCTTATATGCTATTTCAATTTCATTTTTAGACACTATCTTATATTTACCTTCATCCCTTAATATAGAATTCATTTTAGCCTCATATATAATCTTGTCCATAATCACGATTCCCCCTCCCTTATCTGGCTTCATTATTCTCACACCCTTATTACTAATTAAGTCATCCAACACTTTCTTTTCTTTTTCCTTTAAACTATTTTTGTCTTTGAATTTATTACCTGTCACAGTTCTTCAGATTTCTTTTTCAATCACATTTTCTAAATTCTTTAGTTGAGGCATTAGTGGTGGGTTATATAAGGAGCTCCTAGTTAACCTTGCCCCTTCTTGGTTATTTCCATGAAACCCAGCTCTTGAAGCTAAGATGGCTAAATTAACCTTTCTTATAAATAATTTAACATCCAGAATTGTTCCTGTTACTTCTCCTTTTTTAGTTGGGATATATTTAAGACCCTTACTCAATAAATTAAAATGTTCTTTGGTCAATAAAGTTTCACTAAAATTGTAAATAGAGAAACCTCTGTATGTACTTTTGTCATTTTCTATTATAATACCTAGTGAGTCATTCAACTTCTCACTTGGGGTGGGGGTACATTTTAATATCTTCCCCTCCCCCTTCTCCCTCCTCTCATCCGAAAATTTTCTCTCCTATATTGAGGGGCTTGAACTCTCTCTCCCTCATACTCCAGGGGTGGGAACTCAACATCATATATGTCTACTTCCCTCCATCCTTCTTCCTTTTCATTACTTCTGTTATTCTGCTTGTATGGTGTTTCATTGTATTTCCTTTTGTTAACACCTACTGGGTTTGGGTAGCTAGTCTTACTATTATATTCATGAATATCTCTGTAAAGTTTCCCCATCTTACGTTGTTTAGTGACCTCACAATGTGCATCAATATCTTTTCTAACTTTAAAATATTTCTCTTTCTCTTCTACAATACTAAAAACTAAATCATTCTTAATACACATGTCTAGTTCGTGAATATCCCTCCCCAATGTCTCTTGTCTTCTTTCATTTTCCTCTATTATTAACTGCACAATCTCTAGTCCACATTTATTAAATGTCTTTATCAAACTTTCATGAAACAAAGAACCAAATTCTACATTGTTAGGGTACTTGTATACCCTAAGTCCCTTAGGGACTATTTCCTTTATTAAACATTCATTGAGAATGTTTAATAAAGTGTGTTTAATAAACTGTGATACACAAGGAGTTGTATACTTGGTAATTTGCCAGAAATGCTGCGCATTTATGTTGGCAAAACCGAAAGGTCCCTGAAAAAACGTATCTATGAGCATTTGTACGATATTAATAGAGCAAAAGAGACAAGTGCCTTATATAAGCATTCGAAAGAATGTAAAGAAGCTAAATACTTATGGTTAGTATTGGAACAGGTCAAACGTGATATCAGAGGTGGTCCATGGGAAGACATCTTAGAGAATAAGGAATTAAAGTGGCAGGTTAGAATGGATGCAAGTAGGAAGCCTGGCCTCAATGAAATGATTTCCATTAGACCATTATTAAAAATAAGAGCTAACAAAATATGAGAATATAATGAAATGTTGCATCATGGTTTTATTTAATATAGTTGTTTTTTAAAATAATATATATAATAGATATTTTAATTATGGTACAATTTTTAATATCTTTTGTGTGTTGTAATTGCTATTTAATATTGTTGATTATTTATATGTAAAGTAATATTTATTTATAATAAATTATAATATTTTATATATAAATTTTTAAAAATGTTTTGTGGTTTACATTAAATATATTGTTCTACATAGTCATTCCAAACTACAAGATTATTTTTGGGATGTAATTGCAGGTTTTGCACACTAGGGGGAACCACTAAATATTAATAAGTGAAATGAAGTTTTTTTTTTTTTTATGAATGTGGTTTTTAATATACACAGGATTTATATAACTTTCTCCAATGGAAAATATTTTCTTCTCTAATGAATTATTGTATATTTATTATTTTTCGTGTTATAAAAATCAAGATTGAGGTTTATGCATTAGTAAATAGTTGAAATGAAGTCAAGTTAAAAGAAAAACAGGAAAGTGTCACGAATAAAATGGTCTTTTTTCATTCTCATGAATATGTAATTAATGTCACTGCATATTAATGAGTAATGGACCATAGGGATTGGTGTTTTTGAATTCAAATGTTATGGTTTTATTGGTTTATTGCATAATTAATTGTATATTTAAGTCATGGTTAATGTTCATGTTATTGTCTGATGAAGTCCTGAGTTGGAGGGACGAAAACGCGATTTGTTTGCTGTCTCTGAAGTGCGTTAATAAAGTGAACTGTTTTCTTCAAAATAAGCTGTTTCACGACTTTTGTGGCTCTTGGGAGGATTATTAGTTTTATTTTGGAGCTGCAGCCAGTTTTTTGCTGTATTCTAGTGATTTGTTTGGTTTTTGGTCGCGTAAGAATTCTGCAATTGAAAAGCAAGTTATGGAACCGGACAAGCAGGAGGAAGTGGGGCAAACACGTAAACTGATTGGACAGCTAACAGAATTGATTGATTTGCTCACTCCTCTCTGCAGCAGTTTACTTCCTGCCAAAACGAAAGTTAATGGTCACGGAGATTCAGCGGATACGTTACTTGGGCCAACTGCCAAACGAAAGAGGGAGCTTATTGGTGGTGATGATCCAGCCGGCGACCCAGATGAGAATGAAGGCACCAGTTTTGACCCAGGAAGAACGCCAAGGATATTTGATACAGGGGCAGGAAACAAGGAAGCGACTGACAAATTATATAGTCAGCAAGGGGCTAGACCAAAATCGTCTCTAGCACCTAAAGGTACTGTTATTTTTGACTGTTTAACCACAACTGAGTGGTTACAAACAGAATATTTGTTTAAAAGTGACAAATCTAAAGCTAATAATAATCGGAATGATGGTGACACTTATATGGTAAAATTAAACAAGTTAAACAAATTAATGACACAGTATAGAATTTTGAGTATTGAAAATGCATACCTCAATGAATGTTTAATAAAGGAAATAGTCCCTAAGGGACTTAGGGTATACAAGTACCCTAACAATGTAGAATTTGGTTCTTTGTTTCATGAAAGTTTGATAAAGACATTTAATAAATGTGGACTAGAGATTGTGCAGTTAATAATAGAGGAAAATGAAAGAAAACAAGAGACATTGGGGAGGGATATTCACGAACTAGACATGTGTATTAAGAATGATTTAGTTTTTAGTATTGTAGAAGAGAAAGAGAAATATTTTAAAGTTAGAAAAGATATTGATGCACATTGTGAGATCACTATACACCGTAAGATGGGGAAACTTTACAGAGATATTCATGAATATAATAGTAAGACTAGCTACCCAAACCCAGTAGGTGTTAACAAAAGGAAATGCAATGAAACACCATACAAGCAGAATAACAGAAGTAATGAAAAGGAAGAAGGATGGAGGGAAGTAGACATATATGATGTTGAGTTCCCACCCCTGGAGTATGAGGGAGAGAGAGTTCAAGCCCCTCAATATAGGAGAGAAAATTTTCGGATGAGAGGAGGGAGAAGGGGGAGGGGAAGATATTAAAATGTACCCCCACCCCAAGTGAGAAGTTGAATGACTCACTAGGTATTATAATAGAAAATGACAAAAGTACATACAGAGGTTTCTCTATTTACAATTTTAGTGAAACCTTATTGACCAAAGAACATTTTAATTTATTGAGCAAGGGTCTTAATTATATCCAAACTAAAAAAGGAGAAGTAACAGGAACAATTCTGGATGTTAAATTATTCATAAGAAAGGTTAATTTAGCCATCTTAGCTTCAAGAGCTGGGTTTCATGGAAATAACCAAGAAGGGGCAAGGTTACCTAGGAGCTCCTTATATAACCCACCACTAATGCCTCAACTAAAGAATTTAGAAAATGTGATTGAAAAAGAAATCCGAAGAACTGTGACAGGTAATAAATTCAAAGACAAATATAATTTAAAGGAAAAAGAAAAGAAAGTGTTAGATGACTTAATTAGTAATAAGGGTGTGAGAATAATGAAGCCAGATAAGGGAGGGGGAATCGTGATTATGGACAAGATTATATATGAGGCTAAAATGAATTCTATATTAAGGGATGAAGGTAAATATAAGATAGTGTCTAAAAATGAAATTGAAATAGCATATAAGAAAATTGACTTAATGTTACAAGATTTGTTAATAGAAAAAGTGATTGATATGAAAACTTTTAGATATTTTGAAATTCAAAAGCCCAGGGTAGCCACAGTTTTTGGTATACCCAAAGTTCATAAAAATCAGATAGACCCCCCCCCCCCTTAGACCCATAGTCACTGCAGAAGGGGCCAAGACAGTACCCCTAGCGAAATATGTGGATGAAAAAGCTAAGCATATTTGGGTCAATAACGAGACTATACTAAAGGATTCTTGGGACTTTATAAGAGAACTCACACCTGAGGTTTATAAAGATGAATTATTGTTCATTACTATTGATATTATTGATCTATTTTCAAGTATTCCCTATAAAGAAGGGATGGATTACTTTGAACGGAGTATTTTTTTAGATCAAAAAATGACTCAGGAAGAAAAAATAGCTACAGTTGCTCTCATGGACACAATTTTAAAATATAATTTTTTAGTGTTTGATGGTGAATACTATCAACAGACTAAAGGGGTGTCCGGAGCAGCATGTGCACCTACATACGCAAATATAGTCCTGTCACAATGGGAAGAACATTATATAATTAATTCCAGTTTTAAAAAATATTGGATATTGTATCATAGATTCTTGGATGACATTGTAATGTTTTGGATCGGAGGAAAACAAAAATTTTTGGAATTTTTTTGAGTATATTAATGCAACAACAAGTTTTCTAAAATTTACATACGTCATAAATGCAGATATTCTAAATTACTTGGATGTGGAGGTTATTAAAGTGGACCACAAGTTTGAAACCAGGGTGTTTAGGAAAACAACATTTTGTAATTCCTACCTACACTACGACAGTTCCCACCCCCCCACTGTAAGAAAAACATAGTCAAGGGACAGTTTGTGAGGGGGTCGAGGATGACAAGCAGAGACATAGACTTTAAACAAGAATGTGACAAGTTGGAAAGAATGTTTCTGGAAAGAGGTTATCCTACTACATTTGTTCAGGACATTAGGAGAGAGGTATAGGAAGGTAGGAAAGACAGATTTCAACCTATAAAGGGAATTAAGGAAAGTAATTCTAGGAAAGAGAAAAATAAAGGTCTCAATAAGAATGAAGAAATAATACAAAAAAGATTAATTATAGAATTCAACTCTACTAATAAAAATACGCAAGATATTATATGTAAGGAGAGGGAAAAATTCCTTTTATTTACAGACATGGAGGAAGTAAAATATATGGCACCAAAAATTATATACAGAAACCCACCATGTATACGTAATATGATAGAAAGAAATGCTCTAGAAAAGAGAGGGACCAGTGTGAGAAAGAAAGGTACCTTTAAATGTGGACAGTGCCAACAATGTCCACATATTATGAATAAGGGAGAGGTATACATTGAAAGTAGGAAAATGAAAATAAGAAGTGAAGAATACTATAACTGTAATACACAAGGAGTTGTATACTTGGTAATTTGCCAGAAATGCTGCGCATTTTATGTTGGCAAAACCGAAAGGTCCCTGAAAAAACGTATCTATGAGCATTTGTACGATATTAATAGAGCAAAAGAGACAAGTGCCTTATATAAACATTCGAAAGAATGTAAAGAAGCTAAATACTTATGGTTAGTATTGGAACAGGTCAAACGTGATATCAGAGGTGGTCCATGGGAAGACATCTTAGAGAATAAGGAATTAAAGTGGCAGGTTAGAATGGATGCAAGTAGGAAGCCTGGCCTCAATGAAATGATTTCCATTAGACCATTATTAAAAATAAGAGCTAACAAAATATGAGAATATAATGAAATGTTGCATCATGGTTTTATTTAATATAGTTGTTTTTTAAAATAATATATATAATAGATATTTTAATTATGATACAATTTTTAACATCTTTTGTGTGTTGTAATTGCTATTTAATATTGTTGATTATTTATATGTAAAGTAATATTTATTTATAATAAATTATAATATTTTATATATATAAATTTTTAAAAATGTTTTGTGGTTTACATTAAATATATTGTTCTACATAGTCATTCCAAACTACAAGATTATTTTTGGGATGTAATTGCAGGTTTTGCACACTAGGGGGAACCACTAAATATTAATAAGTGAAATGAAGTTTTTTTTTTTTTTTATGAATGTGGTTTTTAATATACACAGGATTTATATAACTTTCTCCAATGGAAAATATTTTCTTCTCTAATGAATTATTGTATATTTATTACTTTTCATGTTATAAAAATCAAGATTGAGGTTTATGCATTAGTAAATAGTTGAAATGAAGTCAAGTTAAAAGAAAAACAGGAAAGTGTCACGAATAAAATGGTCTTTTTTCATTCTCATGAATATGTAATTAATGTCACTGCATATTAATGAGTAATGGACCATAGGGATTGGTGTTTTTGAATTCAAATGTTATGGTTTTATTGGTTTATTGCATAATTAATTGTATATTTAAGTCATGGTTAATGTTCATGTTATTGTCTGATGAAGTCCTGAGTTGGAGGGACGAAAACGCGATTTGTTTGCTGTCTGTGAAGTGCGTTAATAAAGTGAACTGTTTTCTTCAAAATAAGCTGTTTCGCGACTTTTGTGGCTCTTGGGAGGATTATTAAGTTTGATTTGACCAAACTCTCTGCTGGGCAAAATGGTCAAGCAAGAACAGAAACAGATTACTAAAAGAGCAATCCATTATATATATATATATATATATATATATATATATATATATATATATATTTATGTTTGTGTGCATATTATGCAGTGAATGTAGGCTACCATGGGTTGCCTAGCTTAGCTATCTATGCCAAAACTTCACATAATGTTGCTGACAACAATCCTTGATTGTAATTCGTTGATTTCCACCCGTGCCGCAGCTATCTCTGTTGCACTACATATCGTAAGTTGAACATTTCTGCTGGTACAAGCTTATAAAAAGATATTTTATTTACTTATTTTAACAGACCACATTCTTAGTCAAGGAATGCTGATTCCTTCACACTGCTTGGCAGTAGAGGTGCACAAAGGTCTTAGTTTATAAAATGTAAAAGATTACAAAAAAATAAATTTTTGGCATTCCACCCAATCAGATTACAAAAAAAAATAATTTTTTGGCATTCCATCCAGTCATTTCAACATTTTAGTAATGTGTCCTCACCAACTAGTTTAACACTTCTGAGATGAAGCAATAGGAGCATTCGCAGTAGAATAACAGTATACAGCCTTACACCTTTATCCGTTACATAAATGTAAACCAACTAACTCGGCACACCTGTTTTTACTGAAGTCCTTGTAAAAACAGCCCTCAGTTTGCCTTTACTAACTGTTGTACATGCTGTTATTTACTAATTTGCTTATCTGTTTGAACTTTGATAAGTATTTGACTCAGTCATTATATCCATTACCAAGTTAAGTGAATCTCGAGTATAGAAGCAATCTGCCAGCTACAATATCTCTGGGCAACCACACCTACAGCAACTACATGTTGAAGTATTATTGAATAGGAGAGTAAATAATTAGGGAAAGTATAATCCAAGCTGCCCTAGTGGAAGGGTAAATTCATCAGGATAGGTCAGAGAAGTAAGTCGATATGAAACCCCTTCCCAAAAGGAGGAATGTTGTGCACTTCAAAAGCACATTGGGCTTCCATTGCTGACACTAGTTAATCTGGAATTCAAACAGTGAAAACAAAGAATAAAAATCCACTAAGCCAAGTAAAATATTAGCATGATGCAATCAGAAGCCACAGTTTTCACACAGAGATGAGGGTCAACTCCTTGGGTAAAACTGCCAGTTATTTCCATCTTACTAGACTGACTTGCTTAGTCCAAGTGAGGCTACATGACACACCCAATTCCTTAAAATTGTCTCTTACAAAATTAATATGTGCTTTAACTGCCAGTTATTTCCATCTTACTAGACTGACTTGCTTAGTCCAAGTGAGGCTACATGACACACCCAATTCCTTAAAATTGTCTCTTACAAAATTAATATGTGCTTTGATTATATACAATTACACCATTTCCATGAAACACAACTTACCTTACACAAAGGATGGAGAGCACACAAGCTGACAATCTGTTGCTGTGTAAAACAAGGATGCCCAATTATAAAGACCAAGCATGGGGTTGTAAAAATAAACTAGTTGAAGAAATGCATGATACAAAGCAAACACAAAGAAATCATGACTAATCTAGTGCTTGAACCTGCAGAAAAGCATGCAAAAATCAGAAAATTAGGAATGATCTTTAGCTACAGCAACTTTCACCTGTAAATACATCAAACTGCAAAGCTCGACTAAAGAAGATGGGTTTACTTTCGCATCTAGAAGTTGTTCTATTACAGAATAGTTGTCATTCTCTTTTAGGAACGTCTGTGCTCCTAAATGACCTTCATCTTGAAGGATGTTGCTCTTTATTTAAAAAGAAAGATTTAGTAACCGATTTTCACAGGTATATCTCTGATGCTGTTTAAAATCTTTGTTCTTAACTTGCATGAATAGGTCATTTGCACATTAAAACATGGATGATTGGGGGGGGGGGGGGATCGATATACATACATGTTACCAAAGGCTCTCAAACTCATAGTTCACAACATAGGGAAATTCATTATCAGAAAATTTGAAAAGCATTTTCTTATAAATAAGAACAGTGCATCTATAATATGTCACAGTTCAAGCACTGCAACCCTCACTGTTTTGTAGGCCTTCCTTACCACGGACTAACATTTTACATTATACTCAATTTACTTTTAAGGTGTGAACTGAAGCAGTTTATTATGAATCAGAGGCAGCAATTTGGATAGATCTGTAGGAAGCAGGACCATCCTCAGTAATTTGTAGCATTATGTGCAACATGAACTAGGGCTGCTCAGCGCCTGGTACTTCCTCAGACACAATCATTATTATGCATCCATGACGCTTCTTTGTTCATGCACTGTGTTAGTATCCTCTCAAGTACAACAGTCGGGTAAACCAGTAATTTGGACGGAGGAAGGGACATGGAACTGGCAGACTGCCCTGGGCTTTGGCAAGGGTTGGACGGGTGAGAAGAATAATACCAATGACAGATGTACTTCTTATAGCTCCATCATTATGGTTACATCAAAACTTCTGTATTTGACATGAAGTAGTCCATTTTTGGTAACTTGTAAGATTGAGTCCTCATTTATCCATCTGGATAGCCCAGTTAGGAAAGCAGTCCTCTGATTATAGCATCTCTAAAGAAGGAATATGAACTGAAGTAATATCTAATTTGTAATATTTATCAAAGGTGTTGACATTTGTCATGGTTGCATGCTGAGCAAATGTCATTGACTGAAGCAAACCTAAAGAAGGTGGTTAAACTTGACTTCACCTCATACAACTGACTACAGCCAGCACTGAGAGTAAAGAGCTTAATACATCTAAAATCCACCTAGGCAGGGCAATACTGGATATCGGCATATCCTTGCCCTTCCTTAGCTGGGCAAAGCACACAAACAATTGATCAGATTTCCTAAATTCTTTGGTTCTCCAAATTCAGAATAAGTTACTCTATAAACATCCATGCACTGCAACAATTATTCCCCCTTGTTTAGGTAATTCAGAAAGGATGCTAGAAGAGTGATCGCCTACTTTTAAGTTAAGACTCTTGTGGCTACTTTCAGCATGGAGGAGTTTATCCAAAGGGGGATCTTGTCTTTGTGAACAATTAAGTATGACAGTTTGACTGACAGAGACTGCAACTCAAATTCTTCTAGTCACAATTACAGGTTTATAAGTATATATTAGGCTAACAACCATCAGGGCCTTTATAAGCCTAGCTGTGCAATCTAACCCTAGTGTATCTCTATGTATCATGGGCATTTATTAGGAGTGAGTATGTTAGGAAGGTTTTAGAGGTTGGGGGGGTGTTAGTTTAGACATTACTGTCTGCTTCTGACTATCAACGACATGGGAGTCAGTTCTGGGATGAATTTCTGATTTCCCATTTATTGTCTAAGGTTAAGCTTAAATAGGGTTAGAGATGGACTCTGCTTCACATGAATGGGGAGGCTGTTTCAGAGCATACAAATCCTCTAAGACACAAACCTATCTCACCAATGTACGCCTTATTTATATCACAAGCAAAATTTAAATCCTTGGAGCTAGTGGTTCTGATGCTGTTTATTTTGCAGATGTACAAAAGGTCCATCAGAGCTGGATCCAAGGATGCCTTGTATGCCAGGCATAGATACCCTCTCAGTAACCTGTAGGAGACAGAGTACACAGATAGGTTTTTAAGGCCATCCATATAGGACAATGTGTTTTATACCCTGAATTCTCTTGGTAAGTAACCTTTTACGGGTGTTCCAACAGTTGCATACGTCTGGTCAGGTACATGCCAAAGGGGCATTATACTCAATGATGGGTCTAATAAGGGCTGAATAAAGTGGCACTATGACTTCCTTGGACCTAGATGCCATGCCCTTACGTATAAATTGGGGTGACAATGACAGAATGACTTTCTTAACACCTTGGCCACATACTGATCAAAGGCCAGATTACTGTCTACATATGTTCCCAAATCCCTGACAACTGAGTCGACTCTTAGGGATGTCTTATCAATGGAGTAATTCGTTTGGGTGGCAGTTTTCCCAAAAGGTACTATAACGCATTTCTTACAAATGAGTTTTAGTCCATGACTTTGGCACCTGCTATTTGCCTGTTAAACCCTCTTGTAAGATGTTTTTGTTATAGGGGAATCTACGATGGCTCCCAATTTGCAATCTGCAAATGTAGTCAGCCAAAGGCCTTTGATATTAGCCTTTACCTCTCAGAAGTAAGTGCCAAACAGGGAGCAGTCTCACCAAAGAACCCTGAGATACCTTGCTGGTGATCAGTCTCTTAGTGGAGATGGTATCACCAGTTCTGACTTCCTGGGTCCTGACTGTGAGCCAGATGGCAATCCAGTAAGTTATGGAGAGGGGTGTACGAACTGTTTGGGGCGTTTGACAACTATACCCAAGTGCAGTACTGTATAAAAGATCTTAGCTAGATTCAGGTAGGCAGGTATGTACAGTTTTCCCTCTTCCATTGCCTTGATGACCTTCTCAAAGTCGTGCACCAGGTTTATTAGGTATGACCTGCTCTTGACAAAGCCAAACTGGGTTGGGTCCAATGTCTGAAGGTTGCCTATGTCTTTGCTGATCATTTCCATAATAATTTATTTCACAGCTTTGCATATTATACTAATAGGTCTGTAGTTTCTGTAGATGGTTCATGGTCCACCCTTGTGAAATAGGATATCCATTGTAGTCCGCCATTCTCACAGGTTCATAGGTGTGTACTAGGCTAATGGCCCTGGAGCCTTCACAAGCCTAGCCCATAAAAGTGCCCTGGCATCGTGCCGCCCAATGTTAGCGCCCAGTGCCTCTATCCAGTAGCGCCGCTGGAGTTATCCTCAGGGTGAATTTTCTATTTCCCATCCGCTCATCAAGATTTCTCTTGAAGAGGGTCAGTGAGGTGCTCTGCTTGACATGTATGGGAAGCCTATGCAATAGCATAGGCAGTCTCTAGGTGATAAACCTGTCCCTCCAGCATGTTCTGTTAATTGCGGTAATGAGGTTGAGGTCTCTGGAGCATGTGGTGCGGAGGGATTGGGATTTCATTAAGTGTAGCATTTCTAGCAGAGCTGGATCAGGCATGGCTTTGTATGTCAAGTAGAGATCGCTTCCAAGTAGACAATAAGAGAGAGAATAGTTGAAGTTCCTGAGTCTGTCCATGTAGGATATGTGTTTAATGACTGGGATCCTCTTCATGAGGTACATCTGTGGCATCTCCAGATTTTGCAGGTGTAGTGAGGTACATACCAAATAGGGCATTATACTTGATGATTGGTCTAATGAGGGATGAGTAGAGAGAAATGATGACCTCTTTCTTCCTGGATGCAAAACCCTTGGTTATGAGATGTGCCACATAGAGGGACTTTCTGACCACAGTGGCAATGTGGTGGTCGAAAAAGAGGTTGCTGTCAACCTGGTTGCCCAGATCTCTTATAACACTTTCTTTGTTCAGTTGGCTCCCATCGATGTGGTAATTAGTCGGAGCTGAGTTTTTACCAATGGGAATGACAATGCATTTTTTGGCATTAAGCTTAAGGCCATGGCTCCGACACCAGTCATTGGTCTCAGTGAGACCTTTCTGTAGGACGGCTGCATTACTTAGGGAGTTAATAATGGCTCCCAGCTTGCAGTCATCTGCAAACCTGGTCAGACAGAGTGTTGGCCTGGACTTCAGAGAAGTAGATGCCAAACAGGAGAGGACCTAGGACCGATCTCTGTGGGACTCCACCTGTGACTGGTCAGCAGTCTGACTTGAAATCCGCTACTTTCACTCTGTGGGTCCTATAGTGACATAGAGGTTGATGCCTAGTTTGGTGAGTTTATCAATAATTCCTGACTGAGGAACTGGATCAAAGGCCTTGGCTAGATCAAGGTAGGCTGTGTGCACTGCCTTACCCTCATCCAGTCTTGGTGAAATGACTCAAAGAAGTCAACCAGGTTAAGCAGGCAGGATCTCCCTTTAACAAAGCCAAATTGCGTGAGGTCTAGAGTTTGGAGATTACCTATATCTTTATTAATCAGGTCCATGATGATGCGCTCCATAGCTTTACATATCAAACTTGTCAGGCTAATGCGTGATAATTCCCAGGGTCTGTAGTCACTCTCCCTTTATGGAGAGGGATAACTGTAGCAGTGTGCTAATCGGTAGGGACAAAGCCTGAGGTAAGGCTGTGACTGAACAGGGTACACAGATGTAGTGCCAATTTGTTCTGTAGTTTACATAGAACACAGCCAGGGATATTATCATGTCCCATGGATGCTGTATTCTTGGCCTTGGAAAATGCAGCTTTTACCTGTGCTGCAGAAATGTTGGCTATCCGGCATCCTTCCGGTATTGTGATTGGTATTTTTGGGGGGTAAAGTTGGCAATGAATTTGTTGACCAGTATGGTGGCAATATCTGTTGGCTCAGAATAGGAGGTACCATTGTGCAATAACTCGGAGCAGATCTGGGTATTGCTGTGCAGGTTCTTGATATAGCTATAGAAGGCTTTGGGGTTGTTTTTAGTGTCTGCTGCAATTTTGCCTTCATAGATGGCTTTAGAGGATTTGATAAGGGATCTCAACTTTTTGTTGAGGCTAATAAGGGAGTTTTTTCCAGTCTTGGGACTTCACCTTTTTCTGCAACTGTTTCTTCCTTCTGTTGTAGACTTTAATAATGGCTGGGGACCACCAGATTGGCTTCCTTTTTTTTGGAGGAGTGTGTCTTGGTTCTATTAGGTATGGCTAGTTGTATGATTCAGCAGTCAAACAACTATTTTCCATTGACATGGGTGCCATGAAGTTAGCCAAATCTGTCTTTAGGAGCCCAAAGTCAGCTTTGGAGAAGTTTTTCAAGGTGGTTATCTTTGCAGGGGGTGTGGGTGAGATGTGGGTTTCCAAGGTCACCCATGTCAGTGATAACCAAGTCAAGGATGTTGCTTCCTCTTGTGGGGGTCAGAACGAGCTGGTCCAGGGCATTGGAATTGATGAATTCCAGGAAGCGTTGGGCCAGTGCATTGGTACATGAGTAGTTTTCCCAGTTGATGGAGGGGTAGTTGAAGTCTCCTAGTATGAGAGTATTGGATTGGACCTTGACTGATTCCAGGGTGCTTAGGAACATGGAGTGAGAGTCAAAGGACATGGTTGGGGTCCTATAGCAGGCTATGACCTGAATCACCATCTTACCCAGTGTTAGTTGTACCTGAAGTATCTCAGATGCATTATGCTGGGCTATTAGTCCGGAGGTGTGCAGATCCTTTATGAATATGGAAACACCACTGTCTTTGGAGCTTCCAGCCATGCAGATCCTTTATGAATATGGAAACACCACTGTCTTTGAAGCTTCCAGCCATGTTCAGGGGCCGGAAGGTGTGGAATGAGTTATAGCCTGGAAGTGCAGGGGTGCTTTCTGCCACTTTAAACCAGGTCTCCGGATGTTCTCCATTTTGTGGAGCCCTTTGAATGATTCCATCTTGAGATTTAGACTTCTAGCGCTGAGCAGCATGACCCTCAGATTGCATTTGTTTATAGTTATTATGGTGGAAATTTGGTCTTTGGAACACTACTTAAAAAGGCACTATAGGGGTGGCAAGAGCCACAGCCAGTACCCAGAATCCCAGAGGTGAGAGATGCAAAGCATCGAGGTCTGTCAGTCATGTCATCCCATGCAGACAGATACTGGATCCCCTTAGAATGACACCAGAAACTTAGCCAATTATTGAAGTCAATAATTTTCTGCTTGTACTGCAGTATCATTCTGGGTGACGGTAGGATACTGCTCAGGGCTAGGGTCATACCTGCCTGGGCCACATACACCGAGAGCTCCTCCATGTCTCTTCTGATGCAGTCCAGGGAGGTGCATCTCAGGTCATTCACACCCACATGGACAATGAATGAGTCATATGCTGGCGCCTGATAGACAACTGACTGTTGTCTTCTCCTTGTTCAACCTAGTGACTGGGACATCTGTGTGCCTCACTACTGAGTCTCCTATGATTAGTATATTGGGCAAAGTGTTTTGCCTTAATGGCTTAGGATGAGTGGCACACTGTGGAGGTGAGCTGTGTATCCTGTGGTTGGTGCTGTGTTGTGGTGGTCGAGTGCATTTCTGCCTTGGAGTTCTCTGCTGCTTGGGTAAATTTCTATTGAGAGCACCCACAAAGGTGGGTGTGTGGTTTGTGTTTCTATGTGTGAGCTGTGAATGTGGGTGTTCTGGAGGGCTATGTGTTCCACGTGGTTTGGTGTAAGTGTTGACCTTCTCCTCTTGACCAGCTAGTCCAGTCTTGGTTGGGGAGTGCATAGCTTCCGATTTGGTGATATAGGTACATCTCTCACAAGTCTGAGTGTTTAGAAGCTTGAGGACAGGGTTGTCTGTGTACATGAGGCAGTTGCTAAACTGCCTCAAAATGCCCAAGTGCACCAGGTTTGCAGGAGAAAGCACAGGAAGCTGCCCTTTAATCATGCCAGGAGGGATGGTCATAACTACTAAGTACTGGTGCTGTTACTGTGTAAAACATCTAGTGCTGATAGCACCAAGGTATGCTACAATAATTGCTACAAAAGGCTGGTGAAGTGCAGAGCAATTAAGCTATTTGAAGTGTGAGAGAGAGAAAAGAACTAGCAAGATATAAGGGAAAAATTGCAGAGCAGACTTTCTGGCACCGTTAATAGTTTGCCTCAGCTCAGGAGTGCTGCGCAGAGCTTACACTAGCGCAAACGTGGCTTTTAAGTCAGAAGGTAGAAAGGGAATGGAAAAACTGCCCAAATGGCCAATAAACTATAATTTCTGGCCTGGCCAATAAACTATAATTTCTGGGACAGAAACCACTCCTTCTTATGGTAGATAGGCTACCTAGAGCTTATCACTCCCACTGATAAGCTAGAAGGCTTCCTGCCAACACAGAAAGGCCTGCGGGGGGTCTCAGAAACTTGCAAACAGTCCTGGATACAGCAACTCTGTATGTGGACTAAACTAATCACATGAAGGTGGAAAACAAGGAGGGGAGCAGAGAGAGAACAAATTTAAAGCTTTTTACTACAGAAAAATAAGCTATAAAATGCAGTAAATACAGTTCAAAATGCAGTGCAGGCTAGCGCACTTGAGTGTGTAGCAATATTAAAACAAATACAGTTCAAATAAATGCAATTAAGTTAAAAATGACTAAAAGCAAGTGGAGAATGCAGTAAATAAGAAAAAAAATAAAAATGGGGGCACTTGTATGTTTCAAGTTAATTAGAAGGCATTCTAGAATACTGTCATGGCCTACTGAGGCTGTGTTTTTGGCTTTATAGAGCACTGCTAGGATCGGATCCCTGTTAATAGTTGGGGGGGGGGGGTGATGCTAGCAGGTATTTCATGTGGGAGGTGGGGGGAGTGGAGGTGAAGTTTGAGCTGAATTGTCAGCCAGCAAATTTGCTATGTTGTGCTGCTCAGTGAAGGTGGCACCACTCTCCACCAGTTTGGCACACTGATGTGTGCTGCCTTTGAGGTTTCAAACATAGCTGTAGAAGGCCTTGTGGCTGTCTTTAGCCAGTGAGGCTAACTTGACCTCATAATTGGCATTGTTGGACTTAATTAGTCCTTAGTTTCTGGTTTAGTTTAATTAGAGACCTCCTATCATTGTGGGAGTTGTCTTCCTGATTACAGCCATGACTTTTTTCCTTTTGTTATATGCCCTATTAAGGTTAGGGTTCCACCAGTATGGTTTGTTTTGGACTTCTAGTAGGTACAGCAGCCTCTATGCAGCCATTTACATGGGTGTACACGGTCACTATGAACAACTCCACATAGGATGCTGTGAATTCAGGGTTGAGAGGGGCAGTGAATTTCGACAAACTATTGCTTAATACAATGCATCTTTCTTTGGAATAGTTCCTAACTGTTACAGTGTTTACTGGGGTTACAGGGTTGATTTTTTTTATTTCTAAAGATACAGCTTTGTGGTCTTAGGATGTGACACTGGGGGGTGCAGCACTTCCTCATCCTTGAGAGTGCCAGGTATGTTTGAACCTCTGGTGGGTGTGCGCATTATCTAGTCAAGGGTATTTGTGTTAAAGTGCAGGAATCATTGTGTCTGCAAGTATGAGGCACTGCATATTTCCCACTCTATAGAATGGTAATTAAATTCTCCCATGAACAGGGTATTGGGTTTAATGGTGAGTATCTCCAATATGTCTAGGTGCAAGCTATGGGATTCTGGGGACATACAGGGTAACCTACAGCTTGCTAGGTTATGATGTGAGATTTTGTGTAGATGCTGACTTGCATGTGAATAAATTCAAGGGCATTATCCTGTTTAACCAATGTAGAAAGTTATGCTTGTTGCTAATACAATTTAAGACTCCTCCATCTTTTGTCTCTGTCTGTGCATCTGATGGTCTAAATGTGTAGAAGACACTGAAGCCTTGCACTGCCAGAGTACTTTTTTGTGGATTTAAACCATGTCTCAATAATGGCACAGATGTCTACATTCTCCAGACTGAGGAAAACTTGTAGGTTTTGGAGTTTCTTGTATAAACTTTTAGCATTAAACAGCAACACCTTAAGTTTTTTGGGGGTTTTGTTTGTACTGTCAGTAGGTTTGTCAATTTGGAATTGCCTAAAAAGGCTCTAAGGAGGTAGATAAAGTTTTAGCCAATATTCGGAAGCCTAGGGGAGAAAGGTGTAGATCATCCTTTGCAAAGTAACATGGTTTGGTAACCATGCCCTCTCATTCTGATAAATATTGAATTCCCCTGGAAAGACAGCAGAAACTAAGTCAATTATTGAAGTCAATCATATATTGTTCTTACTGTGGACATCAACCTTAGTGAAGATAGAATTCTACTCAATCCAAGCCATATACCTGCCTGAAAAAAGAAGTTATGTTCTTACCACAACGTTCCATGTGAGTTGTTCATCTCACCTTTATTCTTACACGCGGGTTCGGAGTCGAGCCATCGGCTCTGAGTCGGCTGCTTTACTAGCTAAAGATCTCAGAATAGCTCGAAGCCAGGCCCCTATCCCATGATGCTCTCTGTCCCACCCCAGATCTAGTTTGCTGAACTCAGCAATAAAAGGTAACTCAGAAGTACTCCAGCAGGAGTAAGAACCCCAGAAATGACTACCAGACCCCAAGTCTACCCGTTCTTCAAGACCCTGGAGGGGAATTATGGGTGGGAATGTAAGAATAAAGGTGAGATGAACAACTCACATGGAATGTTATGGTAACAGCATAACTTCTTTATGTGAAGTTGTTCAATCTCGCCGTTTATTCTTGCACGTGGGTAGCGTCCCAAGCACCCTAACCCTGGGTGGCTCACGGGAGTAGATTCCTGAGGACAGTGGAACCAAAGGAAGCCCTGTCCCTGGAGGCCTTGTCCACTTTGTAATGAGTGATAAAGGTATGAGGCTTAGACCAAGTGGCAGCTGCACATACAGTATCCAAAGGTAAACGAGCCGTATAAGCCGAAAACGTGGAGACAGCTCTAGTTGAATGGGCCTTCACACCATATTCTAACGTTTGGTTGGCAGAAGAGTAGATAAATTTAATGCAGTCAGTTAACCATTTGGAAAGGGTAACTTCAGAAACTGATGATCCTTTCTTGGCGTCCGGTTAAGATACAAAAAGTTGGTCAGATCTTCGAAATTCCTTTGTCCTGTCCAAATAGTATTTCAATTGTCTGTGGACATCAAGTTTATGCAACATGTATTCCAACTGACTAGAATGATTATGGAAAAAAGTTGGAAGCTCAATAGTTTGGTTCAGACTGGTCTCAGAGCACACTTTTGGCAAGAATGAAGGATTGGTCCTCAGTGAAACCCTGTCCGGATGAAACATGAAATACGGTGGTTTGACAGAAAGGGCTTGAAGCTCAGATACCCTGCGTGCTGAAGTAATGGCCACCAAGAAAATAGTCTTCCAGGATAGCAACTTCAATTGACAGGATGATGCAGGCTCAAAAGGAGGAAGAATAATGCGGGACAGTACAAAATTTAGATTCCAGGGAGTAAAGGGCTGTCTAACAGGAGGCCTGAGATGAATGGTGCCCTTAAGGAAAGCTTGACATAATTTGTGCGACATTAATTTGAACCCTCAGCTCCAAGATGAAAATTCGAGATGGCAGCCAATTGCATTCTAATTGTGGCAGCCGCAGCACCTTCTTGAAAATGTTTAGAGAGAAATTCCAGAATACTAGCAATAGGGGCCACATAGGGATCAACATTGTTTCTAGAAGCCCAAATGGCAAAATGCTTCCATTTACTAGCATATAACTTTCTGGTAGAAGCTTTATGGGAAGATACAAGAATGTGTTGTACCTCCGAAGAAAAGTCATGTGACCTGGCTAGAAAGGGAATTGGAGCAGCCAAGCTGTCAGTCTGAGGGAACAGAGAGAGGAGTGGAGGGTCCCTGACGACTGTGTCAGATGGTCTGGAACTGGGTCCAGAATCCAAGGTTCCTCCAGTTGGTAGAGTCGGAGAAAGGGGAACCAAATCTGGCAAGGCCAAAGCGGAGCTATTAAGATTACCATCCTGCCAAGAGCTTTGGATCCTGCCAAGAGCTTTGGATTTCTGTAAGAACTTGGGAATCAGGGGAATAGGAGGAAAGACATACAGGAGTCCCGGGGGCCAATCGTGTACAAGCGAGTCCCTTGAGCTGTCCCCAGGTGGGGTATTTAGGGCAAAGTAGCTTCTGCATTTGGCAATCATAGGGGATGCAAACAGGTCGCAGCAAGGTTGGCCCCACCTATGGAAAATCTTCTCCGCAACTTCGTTCTTGAGAAATCACTCGTGAGGTAACAGAATCGCTCTGCTCAATTTATCCACTATTATGTTGGATTTCGCCGGGATATGCATTGCTATCAGAAAGCGCCCGGTGGACACAGCCCACTGCCAAATTTTCAAGGCCTCTCGACACAGGGGGTAAGACCTGGATCCTCCTTGTTTGTTAATGTATCAGACTACTGACATGTTGCCTGTCTCTATGGCAATCGTCCCTAGAGGCAGAGAGTCATGAAAGTGCTGCAACGCCAAAAGCACCGCTCTCAGCTCCAGAACATTGATGTGCAACTATGACTCTGTCTCTGACCAGATGCCTTGGACAGTACTTCCTGAAATAGCCCCCCCCCACCCTATCAGGGAAGCACCCGTGGTCACCGTGGCCGACGGCGGAGGGAGAACAAATGGACGATCCATCGTATGTTGTTGGCTGGTCAACCACCAATGAAGATCCTTCTTGCAAGTGTCCATAATCATGACTAAGGATGACATGGGAAGTTGCTGGTATGACCACTGGGTGAATAGTAATCACTGAAGAATCCTCATGTGCATTCGTCCCAGAGGAACTGCTATGAGTGTAGCTGCCATGGTGCCTAGGAGTTTTAGAACTTGATGGGCCGTAACTTTTTTCCTCTGCAGAATGTATGAGACCTGAGTCCTGGGACAAGCCTCAGCTCCAAAGGCTCCACAATCATCAGATCCTCCTCCTGCAGCTCCGAAGGCTCTGCTCGGCTGGGAGGAGTAGTAGTCACAGCCAGTGGGACTGTCAGGCTTCGAACCCAGTTGGGACGAAGCCGATAGTAATTTAGCCAATGCCGGGTTTTCTAAAAGCCTCTGCACCACCCGGTCCACATCGACATCGGAAAGGGTTCTCGAAAAACGGGTCGAAGGAACAGAGGACGCCACAGATTGAAGGGTTGGATACTTCAGTGTCTCGGAGACTGGTACGAAGACCGGGGACTGGCTCTGAGGCATCTGTTTGGTGCACGGCTTTGAGGACTGCGGAGCCGGCAACCGCGCCCTCACAGAAGGACTAGGAGCCGATGACCTGGGCTCCGAGGACACCTTCGAGGACTTCGACCCCTTCGAGGTCTGGTCAGCCTTATCCAGTGAGTCTTGAAAGTACTTTTCCAGCAATCTGGAAGATATCACATATCATACCCCTACACAAAGGAGGCAAATCCACTGACCTTTCCAACTTTCGTCCTATAGCGCTATTATCTCCACTAGCTAAAATCATGGAAAAATGTATACACAAACAACTACTTAACCATCTCCTTCATAACAACCTACTAGCAAACACTCAGCATGGATTTAGACCTTCACATAGTACTACCTCTGCTCTACTTTCTTTTACCAACGCCATCAACTGTAATCGTAACAACAACAAACTAACCTCTTCTCTTTTCCTAGACCTGTCAAAAGCCTTTGACATGGTCAACCATACACTTCTTCTACACATATTAAAATCCCTTGCTTTGGATTCCTCTTCCTTAACCTGGTTCTCATCTTATCTTGAAAACCGACAACAAGCAGTACTCTGGAAAAATTCTCTATCAGCTTTACTACCTATCTCTTTAGGAGTACCACAAGGATCTATACTAGGCCCACTCTTATTCTCTATCTTTATTAATGACCTCCAATCATCTATCCAAAACACTACATGTATACAATATGCAGATGATTCTACCATTATTTGCACAGCTTCCACTCAATCTGAACTCCAGTCACTCACACAATCTACCTTTTCTACCGTCGAACACTGGTTCTCAAAAAGATGTCTTCTCCTCAATCCCAAGAAAACAAAACTACTACTTTTCTCACCTACCCACAAATCTTCTCAACTAAACTTCTCTATTACTGCAAGTGATAATTCCCTCATCTCCCCAGACTACTACTAAACTGCTTGGTGTTACCATTGATAATAATCTTAACTATGATTACCACATCAATAACACTATAAAAGCAGTTAATAAAAAAATTGGTTCACTGTACAGAATCAAACCCTACCTTACACCAGAAGCACGGACCACCTTAGCACAATCACATCTCATCTCTACCCTACTGTATGCCTCCTCTATTTACACTAATCTCTCTAAAAGCAACCTGAAGAAACTTACTACATCCTACCACAATATAGCTCGTTTTGCCACAGCATCCCAGTATAGAACTCACCACTGTCTAAACTTAAAACACTTACACTGGTTGGAACTTCCTAACAAGATTATATATCAACAACTCTTAATAACACATAACATTCTATATCAACCATCAAAGACACCTGCTCTTAGTAACCTCTTGATCCCCTATAATAACTTGAAACAGCTGCTCCTTAAAAGCTACAAGTCAACACAACTAGAATTACAAATTCTGCAGGTAACTGCCTTTTTTCCAACTCAGTAGGCAAAATATGGAATAACCTCCCCTCACACATTACCTCTATAGGCTCCTTTGATCTTTTTAAAAAACAACTTCTTGTACATCTTAACAACTTCTGGCTCTGCTCTTGTACCAATCCAGACTAATCTACCTTCTACTTTCTACTATCATATTTCCTTATTTCAAAACTGCAATCTTTCTCTGTGATCACAAATGACTTAATGACTGTACTGTTACTACTGTTCTCAAAAAAAAAAAAAAATTATTTTACAAGTTTGTATATACATAAACATACACTAATATGTATGCAATGACCTGAAGGGAGTGTAGTTTTAAAAATAATTAATGCCTTTCTCAATGCGTAGATAGCATTATATGTTTTTTATTACTTGATCTAGACTAATATGTATGCATGGTAGCTCACTGTCTATGTCACAGGCATTTATTGTAAATGTTTAATTTCTATAACCTTGTTTTAATCTGTGGAGCTTTTCTCCCCGGGCCTCCACTGAAAATGGAAATTATCCAGCTGGACTAGCCCGGTCAACAAATGTAAAATAAAATAAAATAAAATAAATTGAAAGTCAGGCTTCAACAAGCCTGTATCTACCATCTTCCTTCGCCATTCAAATAAGACCCTACTGCTGAAGGAGTGGCAGATAGAGCAATCTTCTTGGAGGTGTACAGGCCCCAATCAATAAACACAATTAACGTGTCCGTCAGTAATGGACATCTTCTGCCCACAATTACACTTCTTGAAGCCAGACCTCTGTTTTTCCTTCTGATCCACCATATTACCAAACAAGAGAAGTTGTCAGAGCCCTGATCAACTTTGATCACAAGTGCACAAAAACAACAATAATCTGCACAAACCGGACAAAGATATAAAGTCCCTGCACACTATCTATATATAACAAGGATAGCACATACACACATTAACTACTACTAGTTGAATTTCAAAGGGATAGGGTAGCAAAAACAAGGAAAGAACAGTAATTTTAAATGCAAAGAAAAAAACGGCCAAAGGCCTAGAGAAAACCGCTCTGTAATTTTAACTGTAAACTGTACTGACAAATTAAAAAAATGGCCAATGGCCAAAGGCCTAGAGCAAATCGCTCTGTAAATAACGTGGAGTTATACACTAACGAAAAAAAAAATTATGTACTTACCATAACATTCCATGTGAGTTGTTTATCTCGCCTTTATTTTCACTGATGGGTTCGGAGCCAATCCTCGCTCCAACACGGCCAATAGCAAAGCTCAAGGTTTGCCAGTAGCTCGAGACCAAGCCCCTTATCCCACAATGCACTGCTGGAATTACCTCAGAACTTGTTTGCTGCGAGTAACAGTATGTATGTATGTATGTATGTATATATATATATATATATATATATATATATATATATATATATATATACCCCCTTTTATTTATTTCTACCAAGAACACTTCCCGAAGGCCAGGAGGGGGAAGGAGGGAGGGAAGTGAGAATAAAGGCGAGATAAACAACTCACATGGAACGTTATGGTAAGTACATAACTTCTTTATGTGAAGTTGTTAAATCTCGCAGTTTATTCTCACTGATGGGTAGTGTCCCTAGCACTCTCAATCTTGGGTGGCTCATGGAAGTATGTTCTTCAGTACCGTGGAACCAAAGGAAGACCTGTCCCTTGAAGCCTTATCTACTTTGTAATATGTGATAAAGGTATGAGGCTTAGACCAAGTGGCTGCAGAGCAAATATTGTCAACGGGCAATTTAGCTTGAAAAGCAGAAGACATAGAGACGGCTCTAGTAGAATGAGTCTTAGGTTTGTGTGTTAATGGCATGCTCGCATTCTCATAAACAAAAGATATACAATCGGATAACCATTTAGATAAGGTTGTTTTAGCCACTGGACTGCCTTTTCTGGCTTCTGAGAAGGATACAAAAAGTTGATCTGATTTTCTAATATCCTTAGTTCTGTCAAGATAAAATCTGAGCTGTCTGTGTACATCAAGTCTGTGCAGCATGTATTCCAATTTGTTAGAGTGGTTGGGAAAAAAGACTGGCAGCTCAGTGACCGGATTGATATTTGATTCAGAACAGACTTTAGGTAAAAATGAGGGGTTTGTCTGAGAGATACTCTATCAGCATTGAAAATCATGTAAGGTGGTCTGATAGATAATGCTTGAAGTGCTGACAGTCTGCGGGCAGAAGTAATGGCCACAAGAAAAATAGTTTTCCAGGATAAATATCTGAGATCACAAGAAGATGCTGGTTCAAAAAGGGAAAGAATAATTTGAGAAAGCATAAAGTTTAAATTCCAGGGAGAATAGGGAATTTTGATAGGAGGTCTCATGTGAAGAACGCCTTTAAGAAAAGTCTAAGATAATTTACGGCCCATAACATTTGAGCCACCAAACCCAAGGTGAAAATTTGAGATGGCAGCTAACTGGACTCGAACTGTAGCAGCAGCTGCCCCTTCCTTAAAAATCTTTGGCAAGAATTCTAAAATAGATGATAGCGGAGCTCCGAAACGGTAAATTTTCTGTGTGTTGGCCCAAACCGAGAACCTTTTCCATTTACTGCCATATAACTTCCTGGTAGATGGCTTGTGAGAAGACAAGAGAATTTGTCTTGTATCTTCTGAAATTGAATGAAGCCTGGCAATTAGCGGAAGTGGATTAGCCAAGCAGTCAGTTTCAGGGACTGCAGTGAAGGATGGAGGTCCCCTGACAGGTGCGTCAGAAGGTCCGGAACTGGGTCCAGGATCCATGGATCTTCCAACAGATGATGGAGGAGAAATGGGAACCAAATCTGTCGAGGCCAGTATGGGGCTATGAGAATAACAGTCCTTCCCAGTAATTTTGCTTTCTGTAAAAATCTGGGTATCAATGGGAAGGGTGGAAATGCATAAAGGAGACCCGGGGGGCCAACCGTGTAAAAGTGCATCTCTCGGGGGATGACCGGGAGGTAGCATTAGGGCAAAGTAGCTTCTGCATTTTGAATTAATGTGGCTGGCAAAGAGATCGCAGCAAGGCTGGCCCCATTTGCGGAAAATCAACTCCGCAACCTGTTGTTTGAGAGACCACTCGTGAGGGAGCAATATTGCCCTGCTTAGCTTGTCTGCTATCACGCTGGATTTCCCCGGGATGTGCGCTACTAACAGAAAACACTGGGATGACACAGCCCATTGCCAGACCCTGAGGGCTTCTCGACAAAGGGGGTAAGACTTGGTTCTGCCTTGCTTATTCAAGTACCAGACTACTGACATGGTCTGAATCGCAGTAGTTCCTAGAGGGAGAGAGTGCTGAAAGTACTGCAACGCCAGAAGTACCGCTCTCAACTCTAGAACATTGATGTGCAGATATGATTCTTGATCTGTCCATGTGCCTTGGGCAGTCTTTCCCTGAAAATGCCACCCCCCCACCCTATCAGGGAAGCGTCCGTGGTCACAGTGGCTACTGGGGGAGAGAACAAAGGGTCTTCCGATTGTGACATGAAGAGACGTCAACCACCACCAAAAGTCTCTCTTGCAAGAATCCGTGATGAGAATCATGTGGTGCATCGGTAGTTTCTGGTACAACCACTGAGCAAAGAGGAGCCATTGAAGAATTCGCATATGCATCCTTGCGAGTGGTATAGCCAGGATTGCTGCCACCATCAAACCTAGCACCTTCAAGACCTCTGCTGCTGTAGTTTTGTACTTTGACACCAGTGAGCTAACATGTTGGCGGAGAAGTGAGACTCATTCAATAGGAAGACGTAGAGTGGTAGTTGAGGTATCTAACTCTGCTCCTATAAAAACGGTATGCTGCGATGGCGATAAGGCAGACTTTTCGAAGTTGATTGTAATGCCTAATTGATGGCAGTGTCAGAGTGTATTGTGTTGCCTGAGTCAATTCATGCCTGTTGGTAGCGGTGAGGAGCCAATCGTCTAGGTATGGAAACACCTGGAATCCTAGGCATCTCAGGTGAGCCGTGACCACTGCCATGCATTTGGTGAACACTCTGGAGGCTGTAGTGAGACCAAAAGGCAGGGCTCGAAACTGGTAATGATTGGCTCCCAGCCGGAAACGCAGATGATCTCTGGAGCGTCTGTTCATCTTTATGTGATAGTACGCGTCTTTGAGATCTATGGAACACATCCAATCACCTTTCCCTAGGAAGGGAAGAATGGACTGAAGCGTGACCATTTCGAACTTCTCTTTCTTTATGAACTGGTTGAGTCTGCTGAGGTCCAAGATAGGTCTCCAGTCCCCTGTTTTCTTTGGTACCAAAAAGAATCTTGAGTAAGTTCCGAATCCAACTTGGTCTGCTGGAACTGCTTGGATAACTCTATTTTCTAGCAATCTGTGGACCTCTACGATTGCTTGTTCCCTGAGATTGGGTGGAACATCTGGGATTCTGTTTACAGGAATGGGAGGAGAAGAGAACGGTATGAAATATCCTCTGGAAATGATGCTTTGTACTTATGTATCTGATGTTATGTTTAGCCAGGCTTCTGGGTACAAAGACAAGCGACCCCTGACTGCTTCCAGAGCCAGTCGGGCCCCCTTTCAGGGGCACTGGTAGGGTTGACTGGAGAACTGACCCCTGTCACCCTGTTGCTGCAGGGACCCCCTCTGCCATGGGGGCGACGTCTTCCGTTATAACCCCCTCCTCTGCCTCTAGAGGGGGTTTCCCCACGTGTGTCCTGAAAGGCTCCCTGTGATTTTCGGAACCACATTTTCCCTCCCCTAGGGCCCTTGGGGTAGGGCCGAGTAGGGGTAGAAAACGGACTCCAACGGCAGATAAGGTCTTGCCTTCCTGCTCACACCTGGTAAAAGTTTCCTTTACTTTAGGCCCAAACAGTGATGAGCCATTGAATGGGGTGTTGATAAAAGAAGACTTAAAGGGTTCCGCAAAGGAACAGAGACGCATCCAGGCTTGTCTCTAAAGAGCAATGCCCGAACTAGCGGCTCTACTCGAACTGAGTTAAGGGTAGCGAACTGGGCGTTGACTTTGTCGGCCACCCCTGCAGCTACCGTACCCTGGAGAGCATCTCCTAGCTCTTTCAGGAGATCTCTTTGTAGTCTCGTAAAATGGGTTAAGTAGTTCAGTGATTGCAGAGAAAAAGTCACTGAACTAAACATGCGTTTCCCATATCTATCCATGACCCTAGAATCTCTGTTAGGAGGATGGATAGATGTGGATGTCTCAGACACTTCCTTTTTGGTGGCTGCAGCTACCACCATGGCATCAACAGACACTCCCTTTGTCAAAAATAGCTTATCCACTGGGGCAGACATGAATTTATTGGGCTTACGAGGAACAGGTTCCATGGCCTCCAGTGACTCCCACACCTTACGAAAGATCAGTTCCATGAGCTCGTCGTAAGGCGGAGACACCCAAGAAGTGGAAGGTTGAGACCCAAAAGCCTTCAAGAGCACGGACTCGTCCTCAGTAGGGGTCTTGGATTGCCAATCGCCCCTATGACTAAGGATCTCTAGTATCTCTGCAAAGGAGATATCCTCAGAGGGGGATCAAGGGGACCCTTCTGACTCATCCAAGTACATGTCAGATGTCAAAGACTCCTGTGGGGAGTCTAAGTGCCTCCTCTTGCACAGTCTCTTCCTGGGCACCTCCTCAGTGGGGGGATCTGGGGAGGTCTCAGAAGAGCAGGGATGCCCTGTGGGGGTACTTGAGGCTCGGGGTCTCTACACTTAGGGGGACCGGTAGATGAAGAAGCAGACACAGGAGCTTGAGGGGAGAGGGAAGGCCGAACCGATGCTGATGTTGTCTTTGGAGACAAAACTCTCCTCATAGCATCGAAGGCACCATGGCTCCGACAAAAAGGAGTGGACGGACCCGAGAGTACCGTCTGATCCTCCCACACCAAAACCATGGGCTCCGAGCCTGAGGTAGGAGCCAAAGCCCCGAGAGGAAGAGTCAGCACCGACAAATCAGTTCGACTATCCTCCCCGGACCCGATGAGAGAGCGTCGGCTCCTAGAGTCCTCGGTCGGTGCCGAGGACATTCGAGTAGATGGAGCCGATAACACCGGTGTGGGTATCGGCTCCAAGGGTTCGACAATCATCGGTTCAGTTTCCTTTGGTTCCGAGAGTCCAGTACGGCTCGGAGGAGGAGTAGACAAATCCGGTTCCATGGTCTTCGGCACCGACGAGCTGGTCGGGGCCAACAATTTGGTAAGTCCTGGTGCCTGTAAAAGCTTCTGTACTAGCAGATCCATGTCCAAATCTGAAAGGCTGACTGAGGACTTAGAGGAATGCACCGAAGGTGCTGACTGGGGCAGAGGAAAAGAGGGAACTTCAGAGACCGGCTCCAAATCAAAGGTACACTTGGTTCCGAGGTCTGTGGAACCGATGACCCTCCCTCTGAAGTTTTCACCTTTTTTGCCACTTTAGGATCTGAAGATTTTGTGGATTTCGAGGACGTGCTAGTACCCTCATGGCTACTCAACACCTTAGAAAAGGAATGCTGTAGTAATCCCCTGTCTATTAGCTTCCTCCTTCTCTCCAAGAGGACTATTGAAGAAAAGGAATGGCAAATGCTGCAAGTGTCTTGGAGGTGTTTAGCCCGCAGACAGTAGACACATTGAATGTGTCCGTCAGTGACGGACATTTTCTGCCCACAGTCTGGGCATTTTTTGAATCCCAATTTAGGATGGGATTTTTCCTTGTCATCCGACATAGTTAAGTAAAACAAATCAGTATACTGCAAAAACTAAGACAGTAAAGTCCTTACTTAACTTGTAAAGAACCACAAAGCAACTAACCCAATCCGGGCAGTATCTATAACAATTAATTAGAAGTTATGTACCTACCATAACGTTCCATGTTAGTTGTCTTCTCTCGCCTTCTTTCTTGCTGGATGGGTTCGGAGCCGATCCTCGGCTCCAACTCGGCACTTGCTTTAGCTTAGGAACTCCTTTTACCAGCTCGAGGCAACCCTATATCCCATGATGCAAGGCGGAACTACCTCAGATCTCGTTTGGTAGCTAACCTACCCTGCTAAAGACTATCCTAACAATTAGGAACACAAGTTCCTAATAGAAGTCCTCATATGAAGGCTCAGGAGGAAAACAACCTAATAGGAACTCTTCAAGATCTGTCCAGGCCAGGGGGAAGGAGGGACGCAAGAAAGAAGGCGAGAAGACAACTAACATGGAACGTTATGGTAGGTACATAACTTCTAAATGTTAAGTTGTCAATCTCGCCTTCATTCTTGCTGGATGGGACAGCGTCCTAGCACCTGTATCCCGGTGGCTCAATGGAACAGACTCTTGAGAACTGTGGAACCAAAACTGGCCCTATCTCTGGAGGCCAAGTCCAACTTGTAATGAGAGACAAAGGTATGAGGCGTAGCCCAAGTAGCTGCTGCACAAATGGTATCAATGGGTAGTCTATCCTGAAAAGCTGCAGAAGTGGATAGACTCCTGGTTGAGTGTGCTTTTGGTTTAGAAGATAGCTGTTTGCCTCTGAGAGAGTACACATAGGAAATGGTGGAAGTCAACCATCTGGATAAGGTCACTTTAGAAACTGGAAGACCTATCCTGTTTTCTGCATAGGAGACAAATAATTGGTCCGATTTTCTGAATTGTTTAGTTCTATGCAAATAGTACCTGAGCTGACGATGGACATCCAAAAAATGCAGTTTCTGTTCAGCTCTGTCGGAATAGTTTGGGAAAAAGACTGGTAGATCTATAGATTGGTTAATATTGGTCTGAGACACGACTTTGGGGAGAAAGGAAGGGTTAATTCTTAATGATACCCTGTCCTTATGAAAAACCAAATAAGGGGAACGAATGCAGAGAGCTTGAATCTCGGAAACCCTTCTTGCAGAAGTGACAGCCAGTAAAAATATAGTTTTCCAGGTCAATAACTTCAAAGAACATGAAGCAGACGGTTCGAAGGGAGGTAGTATCAAGGATGCCAACATTAAGTTTAGATCCCATTGCGGAGGAGGATGCTTTATAGGTGGTTTTAGGAGAAAAACTCCTCTCAGAAAGGCCTTGCATAATCTATGAGACATAATGTTATTGTCATGCAAGCCAACATGATACTTGGAAATAGCAGCCAGTTGTACTTTGACTGTAGATGAAGAGGATCCTGAATGAAAAACCTCCGCCAGGAAATCTAAAACAGAATGTACAGGAGCAGTAAAGGGATCAATATTTCTGGAATTTGCCCAAATAGAAAACGCCGCCACTTGCTAGCATAAACAGTCCTAGTGGACGACTTCAAAGAAGACACTAAAATGTCTCTGACTGAGTCAGAAATCATCGGTAGCCTGGCTAGGGAAGGAAGTGGAGCAACCAAGCAGTGAGGTTGAGAGAATGAATGGCCCGGTGCTGCTGACCCGACTGGTGGATCAAGAGATCCGGAACTGGGTCCAGATGCCAGGGCTGCACCAGAAGGTGACGATGCAGATACGGAAACCAAATTTGTCGAGGCCAATATGGGGCAATGAGGATCAAATTGGCTCTCAAAACGGTGGCTTTCTGAATGACTTGTGGAATCAAGGGAAAGGGGGGAAAAGCGTACAGAAGTCCCCGGGGCCAATCCTGGGTTAGAGAGTCTCTCAGGGTTGGCCTGGAAGGAAAGAGAGTGAAAAAATCGGGTCACTTGTTGTTTTGAGGAGTAGCAAAAAGATCGCAACAAGGAGTGCCCCACTTCAGAAAAATCTGATCCACTACAGATTGATTGAGAGACCACTCGTGAGGCATCAGAATGGATCTGCTCAGCCTGTCCGCCAATAGGTTGGACCTGCCGGGGATGTGCGTTGCTATCAGAAACCGCTGAGAAGAGATTGCCCATTGCCAAAGTCTGAGAGCTTCTCGACATAACGGATAGGACCTGGTCCCGCCCTGTTTGTTGATGTACCAGACCACGGACATGTTGTCCGTTTGTACTGCAATAGTCCCCGTGGGAAGAAAGTCGTTGAGGGCTTGCAACGTTAAAAGCACTGCTCTCATCTCCAGGACATTTATGTGCAGATGGTATTCTATTGGTTGCCACGTCCTGTGGACCATCCTGCCCTGATAATGCCCCCCCCCCACCCGATCAGAGAGGCATCCGTAGTGACTGTGGCAACTGGAGGAGGGGAATAAAGGGTCGGCCCTGATGAAGAAGAGGGGAAGATATCCACCAGTTCAGATGAGCTCTGCACGACTGTGTGACTAAGATTTCGTGCCTCATCGGAAGACTGTGGTACGACCACTGCGTGAATAGCATCCACTGCAGAAGACGCATGTGGAAGCGAGCCAGTGGTAGAAGAACAATGGCCGCAGCCATCAGACCTAGAACCTTCAGTATAAATCTGGCTTTGATCTTGTTGCTTTGCAATAGAATCCGAACTAATTTTTGGATGTCCAGAATTCTTTGATCTGTTAGTCTGGCTAACATTTTGACGGTGTTTAATTCTGCGCCTATAAAGGTGATAGATTGGCAAGGCAGCAGAGAAGATTTTTCGAAAATTACTGAAATTCCCAAACTCCTGCAAAGCTGAAGAGTGTAGTCTCTGGACTGAAGAAGCTGACACTTGGTGGTGGCGGAGAGGAGCCAGTCGTCCAAATAAGGAAACACCTGTAATCCTTGACGTCTCAGATGAGCTGTGACCACTGCCATGCATTTGGTAAACACTCTGGGGGCTGAAGTGAGGCCAAAGGGCAGGGCTCTGAATTGGTAATGACTGGTCCCTAGCCGAAAGCGGAGAAACCTTCTGGAGCGTCTGTGAATCTTTATGTGATAGTACGCATCCTGAAGGTCTATAGAGCACATCCAGTTGTCCTTGCCCAGAAAGGGCAGAATGGACTGAAGCGTGACCATCCGGAATCTTGCCTTCTTGACAAATCTGTTTAGATTGCTCAGGTCTAATATTGGTCTCCAATCTCCCGTCCTTTTGGGGACCAAAAAGAATCTCGAGTAGACGCCGGATCCTACCTGGTCTGCCGGCACAGTCTGGACGGCTCTTTTTTCTAGGAGCTTTGAAACCTCCTGTAAATAAAACCCTAACTAAGCTTTTCTGATTTTACCAAGAAAATCACTTACCTCAGCTGGCAAAGGAGACCTCTTTCGCTAAGCGGCAAACGAGATCTGAGGTAGTTCCGCCTTGCATCATGGGATATAGGGTTGCCTCGAGCTGGTAAAAGGAGTTCCTAAGCTAAAGCAAGTGCCGAGTCGGAGCCGAGGATCGGCTCCGAACCCATCCAGCATGAATGAAGGCGAGATTGACAACTTAACATCTATAGATTACAAATACAGGGCTAAAGAGGCCCACAGAGAAAAACCCTGACTATTAGAAAAGATTAATAAGTCTAAATAGGGCTAAAACCCACAGAAAATAACTAAGCCAGCAGGGCACTAACTATCCAAAACTATTATCTAATTTTCAAACACTAACACACAACTATCTTATGAAAAACTCTAAAACAAAAAAGAAAGTTTTTTTTTATAAAACTTGCTGTTTTTTATCACAAATGGTCCGAGCTAGCTGGCTCACCGAGATCTCTCTTGCCGCGGAAACCTAGATCTGAGGTAATTCCAGCAGTGCATTGTGGGATAAGGGGCTTGGTCTCGAGCTATTGGCAAACCTTAAGCTTTGCTATCGGCTGTGCCGAAGCAGAGTATTGGCTCCGAACCCATCAGTGAGAACAAATGGCGAGATTTAACAACTTCACATCAGAGGCTAACTGCCTAAAAACCCTATAAAAGTGTGTACACTATGTAATTATCAAACTTTTTAAACACTTCCAAAAAATAGGTCAAAGATAAAGAAATAAATTCTACTGGCCCAAGCTTTCCGTAGACCTTGCAATCAGTTGCAGCAGAAAACTAGATTGGGGTGGGACATAGAGCATCATGGGATAGGGGCCTGGCCTCAAGCTATTCTGAGATCTTTAGCTAGTAAAGCGGCCGACTCGGAGCAGATGGCTCGGCTCCGAACCCGCGTGTACGAATAAATGGCAAGATTGAACAACTTCACATCACATATTCTGAGTGATGCACAATGTCTCTCTTCATATAATCCATGAAAGTATGTCTCGGGTCATTAACATCCAAATGGACTATGACAGAACCATACTGGTATCTATGCTGTAGTGACTTGAGTGGATGTGTATCTTGGTGGATCCTGGCTCCAGATAAGCAAATAACAGTTATCTTCTCCTTGTCTGGTAAGTGGGCATGTGTGTGTAGTACAAAGGAATCCCTATGATAATGGTGCATTTGTGTCATACAATGGTGTCCCCTATGACAAGAGTCGTGGATAATGTGTTGGGTTGCCTTATGGGCTTCGCTCTCGGGACTACACTGGGTGTAGGCATATATGGGGTGTTTGGTGTTACTTTTGGGGAGTGCTTTAGAGAATGCAGAAGACAGGCATTGCTTCTTATAAGCTTATGAGTTCTTTGAGGTTTAGGAAGATTTCTTTTTAGTACTTCAGCATGGGTTGGTCTATGTATGTGGTGGACACTCTGTGTGGTGGATGTAGAGTGTGAGCAAGTTTGTGTGTGTGTGTGTGTGTGTGTGTGTGTGTGTGTGTGTGTGTGTGTGTGTGTGTGTATGTATGTGTTCTTGACAACCTTGCTTGTATGGGAAATTCCTGCCTCCAGTAAAATTGTGTATGTGCATCTCTCACATACTGTGTTCATTTCTTTAAGGTTTAAATGGTTGTCTCTGAAAATGAGACAATTGCTGCATTGCCTTGGGATGCCCAAATCTATCCACGTGGCTACAGAGACATTTGGAAATTGCATATCCATATTGTCCGGACCTGTATTTGGGTGTGCTACTGCAGGTTGTGGTCTGGATTATAAAGAGATCACCTTGGGTGTCCTCTGGGGTTTGCCACTAGCCATAGGTTAGATTATGCTAAGATTTGATAGTATTGAAGCTTAATGCGCTGGAGACAATTTGTTCTAAGGGACGTTTACTAAAATGTAATACTGGTTTGCCGGGCGGGCATTTACTATTATGGATATGTGGGAAAGTACTTAAACATGTTACACAACCCACAACAGCAATGAAAGAGGGGAGGGAGGGACTTTGGAAGTCAGACTTACTGTAAGGGGCAGAAGCCAGAGACATAATAGCCTTTTAAACCCACAAGAGAAGGGAGGGAGGGTTGTGGGAAAAAAAAAATCACATTGGAGCTCCATTCTTATGGTTAGAACTCAAAAACGTTTAGGTTAATATCTGAGTGGTGATGGGGCAGACTCAAAGAACAGGGGAAACCAGTATCAATGTAAACAGAAAGGCACTGGAAGCCAACTTTAAGCAGGTATATACAGCTATACAAAGTACTGAGCACACATCCTGGAGCAGAACTCAATATTGCCACTACTGCAATTTTACCACAGACTAAGGTACCAGGCTATGCAGAAATGTACCAGTAATGCTGTAATAAATTACTAAATGAGGTAATTGTAGATTTGGAAATAGAAGTGAAGTACAATGTATGACCAATCTTCACACAATTGCAAATAATTATGCATCTCCTTCCTTCAATTAGGTCTACTAGCAACCCTGAATGCTTTAAGACTTTGCTGAAACAACACCTGTTCACCATTAGCTATGTACAAGTACCAGCACTGACTATAAAAACCCAACATTCCTAGACTTCCTTCATTTCCCCCCCATCTCACTTACAGCTCAGACTCCTCATATACACATTCAGTGCTTCTAACTTACTAAGTCCAACATGTGCTACCCAGCCACACATAATCTACTATATCAGTTACCTACCGTATCTTCTATTCATGCCTGATGCCTATATAACAATAGCGCTAAGGCTATATCTTACTCTCAGAATCGTTAACCTGCTGCTCTCTATTTTTCCCTCTCTACTGCCAAACTGCAATACCGTATTGTTCACACATTCGCTACTATCCCATGTCACCAACTGTATTCTTGTTTGGCTTGCATACTTAAAATCTGTGTAACTAGTATTATCTATTTTATTGTATCACCTAGTCTGTAATGTGTTCTGTACCATTGCTTCTTGATTTCTGTATTTTGATTCCGTAGCTTTATCATGTGTTTGTTTGTTTTTGGAGCTTTTCAACCTGGGCCTCTACTGAAAACAGGCTCACCCTGGCCCAGTAGACCTCCCAGTAAACAAATGCAAATAAATAAATAAATGAACAAATAAGCCCCCAGAACAAACTAAAAAAAGTGTGAACTGATAACTTTCTTTGTTAAACCATGGACAAAAAGTAGAGAAGTGGAAATAAATAACACGCAGGTCAGTATAAGTGCAACTTGAAATAGCTAGGCAGAATTTAAATTAAAAAAAATGTATTCTCTTTTGATGAAAGTTTTTTAAAAAGCTTTGGGGGATCTCACCAAAAAAACCTTTTCCCCTTCCAAAGGGGGGGGGGGGGGGGGGGGGGGGGGGGGGGGGGTCGGAGGAGTTTTTTTTTTTTTTTTTTTTTTTTTTTTTTTTTTTTTTTTTTTTTTTTTGAAAAACCCAAAAAAAGAAACCCTTTTTGGGCCTGGGGAAAAAAAGGAAAAAAACTCTAATCCCTTTTTAAATAAATTAAAAAACAGAACTTGAATTAGGGGAAAAAAGGAAATTTTTTTCCAAACCCCAAAATTAAAAAATTTTTCCAAAAAAAATTTTGGAAAAAAGGGGAGAAGTCCCGGGCCAATCCTGGGTTAGAGAGTCTCTCTCAGGGGTTGGCCTGGAAGGGGAAAGAGAGTGAAAAAATCGGGTCACTTGTTGGTTTGAGGAGTAGCAAAAAGATTGCAACAAGGAGTGCCCCACTTCAGAATAATCTGATCCACTACAGATTGATTGAGAGACCACCGTGAGGCATCAGAATGGATCTGCTCAGCCTGTCCGCCAATAGGTTGGACCTGCCGGGATGTGCGTTGCTATCAGAAACCGCTGAGAAGAGATTGCCCATTGCCAAAGTCTGAGAGCTCGACATAACGGATAGGACCTGGTCCCGCCCTGTTTGTTGATGTACCAGACCACGGACATGTTGTCCGTTTGTACTGCAATAGTCCCCGTGGGAAGAAAGTCGTTGAGGGCTTGCAACGTTAAAAGCACTGCTCTCATCTCCAGGACATTTATGTGCAGATGGTATTCTATTGGTTGCCACGTCCTGTGGACCATCCTGCCCTGATAATGCCCCCCCCCACCCGATCAGAGAGGCATCCGTAGTGACTGTGGCAACTGGAGGAGGGGGAATAAAGGGTCGGCCCTGATGAAGAAGAGGGGAAGATATCCACCAGTTCAGATGAGCTCTGCACGACTGTGTGACTAAGATTTCGTGCCTCATCGGAAGACTGTGGTACGACCACTGCGTGAATAGCATCCACTGCAGAAGACGCATGTGGAAGCGAGCCAGTGGTAGAAGAACAATGGCCGCAGCCATCAGACCTAGAACCTTCAGTATAAATCTGGCTTTGATCTTGTTGCTTTGCAATAGAATCCAACTAATTTTGGATGTCCAGAATTCTTTGATCTGTTAGTCTGGCTAACATTTTGGCGTGTTTAATTCTCGCCTATAAAGGTGATAGATTGCCAAGGCAGCAGAAGATTTTTCAAAATTACTGAAATTCCCAAACTCCTGCAAAGCTGAAGAGTGTAGTCTCTGGACTGAAGAAGCTGACACTTGGTGGTGGCGGAGAGGAGCCAGTCGTCCAAATAAGGAAACACCTGTAATCCTTGACGTCTCAGATGAGCTGTGACCACTGCCATGCATTTGGTAAACACTCTGGGGGCTGAAGTGAGGCCAAAGGGCAGGGCTCTGAATTGGTAATGACTGGTCCCTAGCCGAAAGCGGAGAAACCTTCTGAGCCGTCTGTGAATCTTTATGTGATAGCACGCATCCTGAAGGTCTATAGAGCACATCAGTTGTCCTTGCCCAGAAAGGGCAGAATGGACTGAAGCGTGACCATCCGGAATCTTGCCTTCTTGACAAATCTGTTTAGATTGCTCAGGTCTAATATTGGTCTCCAATCTCCCGTCCTTTTGGGGACCAAAAGAATCTCAGTAGACGCGGATCCTACCTGGTCTGCCGGCACAGTCTGAACGGCTCTTTTCTAGGAGCTTTGAAACCTCCTGTAAATAAAACCCTAACTAAGCTTTTCTGATTTTACCAAGAAAATCACTTACCTCAGCTGGCAAAGGAGACCTCTTTTAGCTAAGCGGCAACGAGATCTGAGGTAGTTCCGCCTTGCATCATGGGATATAGGGTTGCCTCGAGCTGGTAAAAGGAGTTCCTAAGCTAAAGCAGTGCAGTCGGGCCAGGATCGGCTCCGAACCCATCCAGCAAGAATGAAGGCGAGATTGACAACTTAACATCTATAGATTACAAATACAGGGCTAAAGAGGCCCACAGAGAAAAACCCTGACTATTAGAAAAGATTAATAAGTCTAAATAGGGCTAAAACCCACAGAAAATAACTAAGCCAGCAGGGCACTAACTATCCAAAACTATTATCTAATTTTCAAACACTAACACACAACTATCTTATGAAAAACTCTAAAACAAAAAAGAAAGTTTTTTTTTATAAAACTTGCTGTTTTTATCACAAATGGTCCGAGCTAGCTGGCTCACCGAGATCTCTTGCCAAGGAAACCTAGATCTGAGGTAATTCCAGCAGTGCATTGTGGGATAAGGGGCTTGGTCTCGAGCTATTGGCAAACCTTAAGCTTTGCTATCGGCTGTGCAAGCAGAGTATTGGCTCAACCCATCAGTGAGAACAAATGGCTAGATTTAACAACTTCACATCAGAGGCTAACTGCCTAAAACCCTATAAAAGTGTGTACACTATGTAATTATCAAACTTTTAAACACTTCCAAAAATAGGTCAAAGATAAAGAAATAAATTCTACTGGCCCAAGCTTTCCGTAGACCTTGCAATCAGTTGCAGCAGAAAACTAGATTGGGGTGGGACATAGAGCATCATGGGATAGGGCCTGGCCTCAAGCTATTCTGAGATCTTTAGCTAGTAAGCGGCCGACTCGGAGCAGATGGCTCGGCTCCGAACCCGCGTGTACGAATAAATGGCAAGATTGAACAACTTCACATCACATATTCTGAGTGATGCACAATGTCTCTCTTCATATAATCCATGAAAGTATGTCTCGGGTCATTAACATCCAAATGGACTATGACAGAACCATACTGGTATCTATGCTGTAGTGACTTGAGTGGATGTGTATCTTGGTGGATCCTGGCTCCAGATAAGCAAATAACAGTTATCTTCTCCTTGTCTGGTAAGTGGGCATGTGTGTGTGTAGTACAAAGGAATCCCTATGATAATGGTGCATTTGTGTCATACAATGGTGTCCCCTATGACAAGAGTCGTGGATAATGTGTTGGGTTGCCTTATGGGCTTCGCTCTCGGGACTACACTGGGTGTAGGCATATATGGGGTGTTTGGTGTTACTTTTGGGGAGTGCTTTAGAGAATGCAGAAGACAGGCATTGCTTCTTATAAGCTTATGAGTTCTTTGAGGTTTAGGAAGATTTCTTTTTAGTACTTCAGCATGGGTTGGTCTATGTATGTGGTGGACACTCTGTGTGGTGGATGTAGAGTGTGAGCAAGTTTGTGTGTGTGTGTGTGTGTGTGTGTGTGTGTGTGTGTGTGTGTGTATGTATGTGTTCTTGACAACCTTGCTTGTATGGGAAATTCCTGCCTCCAGTAAAATTGTGTATGTGCATCTCTCACATACTGTGTTCATTTCTTTAAGGTTTAAATGGTTGTCTCTGAAAATGAGACAATTGCTGCATTGCCTTGGGATGCCCAAATCTATCCACGTGGCTACAGAGACATTTGGAAATTGCATATCCATATTGTCCGGACCTGTATTTGGGTGTGCTACTGCAGGTTGTGGTCTGGATTATAAAGAGATCACCTTGGGTGTCCTCTGGGGTTTGCCACTAGCCATAGGTTAGATTATGCTAAGATTTGATAGTATTGAAGCTTAATGCGCTGGAGACAATTTGTTCTAAGGGACGTTTACTAAAATGTAATACTGGTTTGCCGGGCGGGCATTTACTATTATGGATATGTGGGAAAGTACTTAAACATGTTACACAACCCACAACAGCAATGAAAGAGGGGAGGGAGGGACTTTGGAAGTCAGACTTACTGTAAGGGGCAGAAGCCAGAGACATAATAGCCTTTTAAACCCACAAGAGAAGGGAGGGAGGGTTGTGGGAAAAAAAAAATCACATTGGAGCTCCATTCTTATGGTTAGAACTCAAAAACGTTTAGGTTAATATCTGAGTGGTGATGGGGCAGACTCAAAGAACAGGGGAAACCAGTATCAATGTAAACAGAAAGGCACTGGAAGCCAACTTTAAGCAGGTATATACAGCTATACAAAGTACTGAGCACACATCCTGGAGCAGAACTCAATATTGCCACTACTGCAATTTTACCACAGACTAAGGTACCAGGCTATGCAGAAATGTACCAGTAATGCTGTAATAAATTACTAAATGAGGTAATTGTAGATTTGGAAATAGAAGTGAAGTACAATGTATGACCAATCTTCACACAATTGCAAATAATTATGCATCTCCTTCCTTCAATTAGGTCTACTAGCAACCCTGAATGCTTTAAGACTTTGCTGAAACAACACCTGTTCACCATTAGCTATGTACAAGTACCAGCACTGACTATAAAAACCCAACATTCCTAGACTTCCTTCATTTCCCCCCCCATCTCACTTACAGCTCAGACTCCTCATATACACATTCAGTGCTTCTAACTTACTAAGTCCAACATGTGCTACCCAGCCACACATAATCTACTATATCAGTTACCTACCAGATCTTCTATTCATGCCTGATGCCTATATAACAATAGCGCTAAGGCTATATCTTACTCTCAGAATCGTTAACCTGCTGCTCTCTATTTTTCCCTCTCTACTGCCAAACTGCAATACCGTATTGTTCACACATTCGCTACTATCCCATGTCACCAACTGTATTCTTGTTTGGCTTGCATACTTAAAATCTGTGTAACTAGTATTATCTATTTTATTGTATCACCTAGTCTGTAATGTGTTCTGTACCATTGCTTCTTGATTTCTGTATTTTGATTCCGTAGCTTTATCATGTGTTTGTTTGTTTTGAGCTTTTCAACCTGGGCCTCTACTGAAAACAGGCTCACCCTGGCCCAGTAGACCTCCCAGTAAACAAATGCAAATAAATAAATAAATGAACAAATAAGCCCCCAGAACAAACTAAAAAAAGTGTGAACTGATAACTTTCTTTGTTAAACCATGGACAAAAAGTAGAGAAGTGGAAATAAATAACACGCAGGTCAGTATAAGTGCAACTTGAAATAGCTAGGCAGAATTTAAATTAAAAAAAATGTATTCTCTTTTTGATGAAAAGCTTGTATCTCACACCTCTCAGAGTCTTGAACAAAAGACCCTGGGCTGACGTAGCTCTATCCTAAATATAGCAGACTTGATAGAGAGGGATCCAACCAAATAAAATCCAAATTGGAGCACTAGTCTTATGGCTAGAATTTCAGAAACTTGTATCTTAATGAGTGGGGGGTGAGGCAGACCCAAAGAACAGGGAGGAAAAACAGTATCAAGGCAAACAAAAAGGCATTAGAATGCAACTTTAAGCAGGTATATAATGCTATAAAAAGTACTGAAGCACAAACACCAGAACAGAATTCACAATTTACAATACAGCAATCAAACAGTCTTACAAGACAGGAACTTAAGGTTAGCTGAAGATACATGCCGAAAGGGCACCTTGATCAATCCTTCCACCTCCACCACAAAAATATAGGTCTCAGTGAGGCAGTGGATCTTTGAAACAGGAGCTCTTAAAGTGCACATTTATAGAAAGTCTTACTCATTTTGGCTGCCAGTGAGGAGGAAAAATCACATTCCTGATGAAAGAAACTGCTGCAAGGTGCACCTTTAAGTATGAGTAGCAGAGTCCCTGAAAAAACAGCTTGGTGAGATAGCTCAGGGCATGCTATATGTGGGACTTGTTGGGTGCAAATATCCTCTCTAGCAGCCCAATGTCCAAACTGCTTCCAGTTTTCTTTATACACTTTCCTTCTGTAGGATTTCTGAGAGCCTGTCAAAACCTCATTATCCTTCTCTGTGAAAAATTTGGGATTATTGATCACATTTAGAAATGATGAAACCAAAATAGTTTGGGGGCACTAATATCCATCTATCAGCCTTTTGAATAGTGAGTTTGACTGGCTCCTCCCATGTGTACAGAGACAGCAATGGAAATCAAACATTTGTGGGCCGATATGGGGCCATGAGTATCATCTTCGGCTCTGTGCAGCTTTGCTTTCTATGCAACTTTGTGAATTAGAGTAAATGGGGGATGAGCAAAAAGTAGGCCCTCCATATCCTCATTAATGCATCTCTCTGACTGTGGTGGATTACAGTACAGAATCTCCAGCATTACACATTTGATAGCAAGCAGTCATACTATTAGCTGGTCCCATCTGCAAAATAATCTGCTTGCAGTTGCGTTGCTGAGTGACCACCCAAGATGAACAAGGCTCCTGCTCAGGTTGTCTACCAATACACTAGATTTCCCCTAATGTGTACTGCATCTAGGAAGACAATATGGTCTAAGGCTCAGTCCCAAAGGTTGAAAAACTCCTTACACATTGGGAAAAGGAACTGGTTCTCCCCTCCCTGTTTGCTGATTTGCCAGACTATCAATGATGACAGCTAAAGAACTGGATTGTCTGCAATCTAAAAAGTACTACTCTGCGCTTCAAAAGGCTGCTATGTATATGACACTCATACAGGAGCAAAAATCCCTGTTTTGTCTTGCATGGCAAAAAGCCCCCACCACAGAGCAGGCTAGTGGATCTGTGGCAAGTGCATGGAAAGCATACCTCTTGGGGCAAGAAATCTGGACAAAGCCCAATAAAATGGGAGGACAAAGGCCCAAAAATAGGGAGACGTTTTAAATATTGCTCTTATAAACTTAGAAAGTTGCTAGAGTAACAGGGTTTGTTTTAACATACATTTTCTGAAGGATCTGAAGTCTGAAACTCAGATACATGTCATTATTTAAGGACTTAAATCCTCACATCATCCCAGTGATTTGTCAGAAAACCACAACAAGTTTGTGTGGAACAGACCAAAAATATGAGCCAAAAATCTGGACATTCTGAGAAAATCTGGACAGTTGAGAGGTATGATGGGAAGGTTTAGGCTTCTGAAAGGGGCCTTCTATGGCCACATTGGGTGCCCAAGAGCCACCACTGCAGGTGCTGTCTACACCAGCATTCTAAAGTAATCCTGTGGGAGCTCTTGACTCTGTGGCATAGAGGGATGAAGCCTTGACTATGACCAAGACAACGCAGGGTTTGGCTAAAGAGTAGGGAAGAATGAGACACAGTCTTGCACCAACACGCCCATCTTTTGGAAGGGGGATGCAGGTCTCCGTTGACAAAAGTGCTCCTGCATATTGGATGCTTACATCACTTGATCTAAGGATTTAAACTTTGCTTGAAAATTGGCAATTTAAGGGACAAGTATGTATCTCAGAGAATCCATATTCCCTGAAATAGACTTCCCATCCATGTGAAGTAGAACCTTCCCTAACCCTATTCAAGTGTAACCTGGACCAATGGATGAGAAATTGGAAATTTACCCCTGGCCTGACACCCCTGTCTTTGATGGACCATGCCCTAACATACACCCCTTAAAATAACCTCCAAAGCACAATACAGAAAAGTTGTGTAAAATCTTACCATAACCATAGATGTCCTTCTCTTCCATGCTGCAGTATTCTGTACATATGAGTTTTCTCCTCTTACTACCCGAATGTCCGGCCAGTATATAAAAGATTTCAGTCACTGTATGGTGTGTGGGACATCTGACAAGGGTAGCAGAGCATGGGCCATAAAAGTGATGTCTGCATGCACCAGACCTCAGAACTGAGCACCCCAGTCGGAACCAGTCCCTAGAAAGGTAATGCTAGTCCTGTTCCATCCAAAACTGCCATATAACAGGAGGGGTAGGTGGGAGGGAAGGAATACTGCAACATGGAAGAGAAGGACATCTATGGTTATGGTAAGACTTTATACAACTTTTCTATGTCCTTCTATTCACATGTCGCAGTATTCTGTACATATGGATGAGTGCCAAAGCTCACTGTGAGGAAGAGGGAGGAGGCCTAGTAGAATTCTCCAGGAATCCATGTAGGATAGCCCTGGCAAATCCAGCTCTGGCCCTAGAAATATGGTCTATCTTGTAATGTTTGGTGAAGGTATGCACTGAAGACCAAATGGCTGCTTCAAGGACAGTGGAAGTGTCTGAGCCCCAGAGGAGACCATTGCCCTAGTGGAGTGTGCCTTGACACTACCTTGCAAGGATTTCCTGTGGTATTTGTAGCAAAAGGTAATAACTTTAGAAATCGATGTTGAAATAATTTGTTTAAATACTGCTTTTGCTAGGGCTCTGGGGTGGAAGGAGATAAACAGTTGGTCAGCCTGTCTGATACACCTGATTTTGTGCAGATAGAATCTGAGTTGTCTATGCATATCCAGGGAATGAAGTACTCTCTCACTGTCTCCCTGTGGATTGGGGAAGAAAGTGGGTGGGTGGATGGCTTGGTTTAAAGAAAGGCCATTAACCACCTTGGGCATGAAGGAAGGATTAGTTCTAAGAGTTACACTGTCTGTGTGGAATACGAGTAAAGGTGGAATTAGCCATGAGGGCTTGCAACTCCGACAGTCTTCTAACTGAGGTCAAGGCCATGAGGAGGGAAGTCTTCCATGTGCAATGTTTTAGGGAAGCTTTGGCTGCTGGCTCGAATGGGGGTAGTGTTAGCTTCTCTAAAATATAGTTCAGGTCCCATGGAGGGGGAATAGGTTTTCTTGGTGGCCTGAGATGAAGGTTCCCTATTATGAGAGCAAAAGTCCGTTTAAACGAATCCATAAACGTTGACATGTATTACGCGAACCAGCATTACAGTGAACGTCCAAAACCGCAAATTTGAAAATGTTGAATTACCATGGTTGGCCCGTCTGTGTTATAGCTCCATAAGGTAATTGTACGATAGTTACGGACCTTGGGGTTAGGGTGTGGGTTAAGGCAAGTGCATAGATAGTTAATGTATGTAAGATTTAGTGTAGGGTTAGAAGTAGAGTTTTGTTAAATGTATGTATGTATGTGGATTATTTATTTTGTTTGTGTATATTTTCGTAGGGGAAGTGTGCGGTAGTTAAGGACCTTAGGGTTAGGGAGGGGTTAAGGACAGTGCATAGATAGTTGTGTATGTGGGGTTTAGTGTAGGGTTAGAAGTAGGGTTTTGGTGCTTTACTTTAGGGTTAGTTGTAGGGTTTGGTTAGTGTATGTATGTGGTTTATTTATTTTGTTTGGGTAGGTAGTATGTAGCGGGTGGTGGGGTTGGCCGACTGACAGTTCGAGATTTAAAATTTCGCAATTTAGTGCGTTCAGTATTCTCGCGGTTCGCGCAATACATGTCGGTGTTTTGGTATTCGCTCAAAAGGAGTTCCGCTCTGGTAATATAGACCCGAGATGAAGTACCCCCTTAAGAAACAGTTTTGCAGGTAGTCTGGAAGCTAAGGGGGATCCAAAGGAAGACATGCAGAAATGGCAGGCAAATGGGTCTTAATGGATGAGAATGCTAACCCTGTCTGCAAGAGATCACACAGGTAAGACAATACTAGAGGACTCTCACTTTGCAACGGGTCCAACTGCCTTTTGAGACACTATATGGAGAATCTTTTCGACTTTGATAGTTAAGATTTCCTGATATTGGGTTTCCTGGCCTCCTGCAGGACAATGAGCACATCCTCATTGTAAAGGTGTCCGAAAGGGATTAGAATCCTATCACCCACAGAGTGAGGTGGAGAGATTGCCACTGTAGGTGGATTTGGGTTACCTTGTCCTGGGTGAGAAGGTCCACTCTGAGGGGTAATTTATGGTGATTGCCCTTGGATAGTTGTAGGAGGAGGGGGAACCAATGCTGTCTTGGCCAATAGTGAGTCACCAGCCGGATTTTCGGTCTGTCCTGCTGGATCTTCATAAGGACCTTTTGAACAAGGGGGAAGGGGGAATGAATAGAGAAACATCCCCTTCCAGGAAATTGAAAAGGCATCTGTTGCCATATCCTGTGGTTCTGGTACTCTGGTGCAGAAGAAGGGAAGCTTCCTGCAGATGGAGGAAGCAAACAGGTCTGTTTGAGGTGTACCCCACCGATGGACCAGGTCCAGGAAGACATCCCTGTGTAGCATCCATTCGTGTGCCCTCATCATGGATCTGCTGAGGGAGTCTGCCTGAGAATTTTTTTGGGAGGATATGTATACCACCTGTAAGGTAACTCCCTGGAAGGTGGCCAGCTCCCACACCAGGACAGCTAGTCTACGAAGTAAACAAGATATGGATCCCCCCTTGCTTGCTGAGATGCCACAGCACTGTGGTATTGTCTGTAAAAAGTTTCAGGGGTCCTGGTTGAAGTTTGGTTTGGAAATCCCGCAGGGCCAGTAGTATTATCCTCATTTCTCGGACACTGATGTGCAGTTTCCTGTGATACTGACCACACTCCTGCACTTTCAGGTGCCTCAGAGTCGCTCCCTACCCTAAATCTGAGGCGTCTGTGTACATGGTCTGTTTCAGTTGAGATGGCTGGAGGGAAGACCCGGGTTGAGCTTCACCTGATTCAACCACCAATGTATTTCTGTTTGAGGTACGGCAGGAGGGGTACCTTGTACTCGAAGGGGTGGGAATGCTGTGTCCAAACTGATATGAGGTACCACTGCAGTTTCCTCATGTGAAGTCTTGCTAAAAGTAGCATGGGTATAGTAGCTGCCCTGTAGCCCTGGAACCTGAGGTACTGCCTTGTGGTAATTTCGTTGGTGTGAAGAACCAAAAGCAAGTAAGGTGTCATGCTTTCCAACTTTTGAGGTGGGAGGTAGGCTTTCATGATGTCTGTTCAGATCCTGCATCCCAGGAAGACTATGTTTTGTGTAGGTTCCATTTGAGATTTTGGGAAATTAATCTGAAACCCCAGGGACTGTAGAGCAATGGTAACTTGTAAGTGTTGCAGGAGGGACTGTTTTCAGTCTGACTGAATGAGCAGGTCATCCAAATAAGGGAATATCTGGATCCCATTTGTCCTGCAGAGGACAATAACTGGTACCAGACATTTGGTGAAGACTCTGGGTGCAGTGGAAAGCCCAAAAGGCAATGCAGAGAATATAGAGTGAGAAGAGACCAGAGAGAAACTTAGGTACTTCCTGAAACTGGGTATTATAGGGATGTGAAGGTAGGCATCCTTGATGTCCACAGTGGCAATGAACCCTTGAGGGAGGAGGAGCAGAAAGAGAGTTGGCAAGGTAAGCATCCTGAAGGTGGGAACCTTAAGAAAGAGGTTGAGAAGCGAGAGGTCCAGAATTGGTCTCCAGGGACAGTCTTCTTGGAACTAGGAAAATCCTGGAGTAGAAGTCTCTTCCCATTGCAGATGGTGGTACCGTTTGAATGGTGCCTTGAGTCATAAGGTTGTCTAGCACTGGTTGTAAGAGGGGGAGTTGTTCTTTTGGGTGTTGTGGAATTCCCTTTCTCTTTGCTGGAATGAGCCAAGTAATGAAGTACCCGTTTTCTATTATATTAAGAACCCACTTGTGTGAAGTGATAAGTTTCCACACTTGCACAAGTCAGAGAAATGTAGAGAGAGAGAGGGGGATAGAGGGAGAGGGTGGGGGTTCCAAGGTTGGCAGGTAGTCACACACTACCTGCCCTGTCTTGAAAAGGCGGCCTCTGACTGGTAAATGGAGTGGCTCTGGTAGGAGTGAGTTGGTTCCTGGAGGTTTTCCTAGGCCTAGTAGAGGTAGCAGGCTGTGAGTGTTTTCTGATAAATTGAGTTTTGGTTGGATAATTCCTCTGAAATTTTGTAATAGGGGAATACCAATAGAGGTTTTAAATCTTGCATCTCTTTCTCCTTTTGTTGCAAGGACTTGAATAAGTCTGCCACTTTTGCGCTGAATTGTCCAAAGGAGCATCTACCAGCTTAGCTCTAAAATCACCTGGTAGGGGCTAGAGATATAGCCAGGAATACCTTCTGAAGGCAGATGCTGATGCTGCTGACCTGGTTGAGGTCTCAGCAGCATCATAGCTGCACCTGATAAGAGTGCCTGGTAACCTGAGAAGTCAGGGAAAAGTACAGTTGTGTACACTTACCATAAATGTAGATGTTCAAATGTATTCACTGTTGCAGTCATCACATTTGGGTTATCTGCTTGCAGTAGCCCTCAGTCAGCATGATTAACAAAGTCTTGGGTCCTACGTCGGTTGCTGTCTCTTCTTCCATGATGTCAGGGGTATAAAATATGCAGCAGACGTCATTACATCAGTTTTGCTTGTCCCAAATGTCAGGTGCCCCCCTAATGGGAAGCAATTAAATCTATAAATATACAAGGTTATACCTCCAACAAAAAAGCAAATACACGAAAAAGCTTTTAAGCATTGAAAAGGAGAGAAGAGGTATAGCCAAAAGAAGTCAGGGGGCTGGAGGGAGGGTAACCAGGACTGCAACAGTGAATACACTCGAACATCTACATTTATGGTAAGTGTATACAACTGTACTATGTTCTTCATGTTTCACTGTTGCAGTCATCACATTTGGGTAGATTCCCAAAGCGAAGGATGGGAGGAAGAATTTAGATAGCATTAGGCCCAGCTATAAGGCCCTGCAAAACTGCAGTGGCAAAGCCAGCTCTGGATTTAGAGAAAACTGGCAAATGATAATGCTTGGTGAAAGTATGTACAGAACTCCAGGTAGCAGCTTCTAGGATGTATCTGGTAGGTACGCCTCTGAGAAAGGCTGTAGAGGTAGATGCAGCTCTGGTTGAGTGGGGTCTAATCCCCTGTGGGATAGGTTTTCCATAGTGCTTATAGCAGAAATTAATGCAATGGCCTATCCATTTGGAGAGGGTTTGCTTTGAAATAGCCTTCCCCTCTGTCCCTGCAGCAAATGCCACCAGCAGTTGTTCAGATTTCCTTTGAGGTTTAGTCCTGTCCCAGTAGAATCCAGGTTGTCTGTACACATCTAAGGTGTGCAGTATCCATTCCCCTTTGTTCTGTGGATTAGGAAAGAAGGTTGGCAAATGAATGGACTGATTAAAGGCCACACTGGATACCACATTTGGCATGAAAGAGGGATTGGTCCTGAGGGACACCCTGTCCACATGAAAGATGATGAAAGGCTCCACTGCCATAAGGGTCTGTAATTCAGATACCCTTCTTGCTGAAGTGATGGCTAAAAGGAAAGCTGTTTTCCAATAAAGGAATTTTAAATCTGAAGTAGCAGCTGGCTCGAAAGGAGGAAGGGTGAGTTTCTCCAATACAAAGTTAAGGTCCCAGGCTGGAGTTGGAGCTCTCCTGGGTGGTCTTAAATATTTGGCCCCTCTGAGGAACTGTTTTTGCAGTGGATGAGAGAAGAGGGGAGGTTCTGTGTTATTATGAGCTGAAATGGCTGAGGCGTGAATTTTTATTGAAGAAAAAGACAGGCCCTTGTGAAACATTTCAGTTAAGTATTATTAAATATGAGGTAAATTGGGCACTGCTGTGCTCATCCCTTGAGATTGGTTCCAGGCACAATCTTTTCCATTTTTCAGCATAAGATTTTCTAGTACTAGGCCTCCTTGCCTCTAAAATGACATCCATCACTGGTTTACTGAGGGATGATAAAGGAGAGCTTAGGTAATTAGCCAGGCTGCTAGGTTCAGTGTTTGAAGCTGAGGGTGCAGAATCTGGTTCTTCTGCTGAGACAGCAGGGTAGGAGTCTGAGGCAGGTGCCATGGGGCCAACAGTGACACAGTGCGCAGGAGGGGGTACCAGTGTTGGCGTGGCCAGTCTGGTGCAATCAAAATCGTCCTTGGTTTGTCTTGTTTGATCTTTAGTAGTACTTTGGAGAGCAGAGGCACAGGAGGAAAGGCATAAACTGATAGGTTTTTCCAGCTGAAGGACAGATCGTCTACTTTTCCAAGCTTGTTTGTGGGGAGTCCTTGCGCAAATCTTTTTCCAACTGATAGTTCTGGGGGAAGGCAAACAGGTCTACATCTGGGCTCCCCCATTTGCTTGTCAACATGTTGAAAATCCTTTGTTCCAGTTTCCACTCGTTTGGGTCCATGAGGTTTCTGCTTAGTCCACCTGCCAGTGTATTTAGTTTTCCTGGCAGGAATTGAGCTTGTAGACGCACTTGGTAGCTCAAGGGTGTGTTCCACAATGCCATGGCTAGTCTGCAGAAGAGGTAATAATGTGTACCCCCATGCTTGTTTATGTAACACATAACAGTGGTGTCCGTTTTTACCATTAATTGTCCTGGAAGAATGTGGTCCTTGAAGGCTGTCAGAGCATTCTATACAGCTAACATTTCTTTATGATTGATGTAAAGGTGCATTTGAATTGGGTTCCATTTGCCCTGAATGCACTTCCCTGCCAGGTGCGCCCCCATGCATAGTCTGATGCGTCTGTTGTTAGGGTTTGGGCTGCAGGGGGTAGTGTGAATGGTAGTCCCTTGTTTTGGTGGCAGGCCTTTTCCCACCAAAGGAACTCTATGTGTAGGCAAGGAATGATAGGAATCATTGCTTCTAGATCCTGAGAATGTTGACACCATAGACTTTTAAGAGACCATTGTAGTTTCCTCATATGCAGTCTTGCATATGGAAATAGAAGAATGCAGGAGGCCATAAACCCCAAGGCATGTAGTATTTGCCTTGCAGATAGCAGGGTTTTTGTGGCCACTTGTCTAAAGTAGGTTGTCAAATGAATTTGTTTCTCTGGCGTGAGGAAAGCCATCTGGGAAGTTGTAGTCAAGCTTGCTTCCAGGAATATAAGTTGTTGACAGGGTACCAGGTGTGATTTCTTTTCGTTTATGGTGTACCCCAGACAAGTTAGCACCCTTTGTACAAAAGCCAGATGATTCAAAAGTATGTCCCGGTTTTCTGCCTGAATTTGACAATCATCCAGGTATGGGTATATCTGAATATTTCCTTGCTTGCAGAATGCAATGACTGTAGCTAGGCACTTTGTGAATACCCTGGGCACAGTAGATAAGCCGAAAGGCAGTGCAGAGAACTGATAGTGCATGTAGCCTGCTTTGAAGCGTAGGTATCTTCTGCAAGATTCCCTGATTGGAATGTGCAGGTATGCTTCCTTTAAATCTAGTGTTGCCAACCAGGCATCTTTGCTTAGCATAGGAAGCAACTGGTGAAGAGACAGCATCTTGAATTTTGGAATCACCAAAAAGGTGTTTAGAGTAGACAGGTCCAGGATAGGATGCCATAAATTGCCTTTTCAGGGTACCAGGAAAAATATTGAGTAGGAACCTTGTCCCTTTCCTCTTCTGGTACCAACTGAATAGCCCCTATGCTTAAGAGAGAGAGTACTTGCTTTGGGGTCTCTGCCCACTGATTTGGAGGTAGATCTGGCCAACCGCTTGGAGTTAGTAATGTGTGGAAGTGTAATTTGTATCCTTAGGACACTATATTTAAAATCCATTTGTCCTGGGTAATGAGTCCCCAGTTCTTTGCATGAAGTGCAATCTTTTCCCCCAAAGGGGCAGTCAGTTGAGAAGTGCTTGGAAGTTTTAAAAAGAAGTCATTGAGACAGTTTACCATAGGGGGGAGTTAAATTAATCCCAGATTTGGAAGTAGAGGCCCCCTACTGCTTAGTCTTGTGTGTCCCCTGGAACTGAAGCCTGGGTGCTCTGCTGGATCTGGGTTTGGACTGAGAAGGTCTGGAAGAGGCAGGAAAGGACCAATTCTTAGAAGGCTAATGCCTACTAAATCTTGGAGGTTGTACTTGTAAAAAATCTTTAACAGTTTGCATAGAGTTAGCTTTTTCCTTCATCTTTTTAAGAACTTCTTCTGCCTTGTTGCCAAACAGGCAGTCCTGATTTAAGCGAGCATCCATTAATTTCGCTTTAACATGATCTGGCAAGGATTGGTCCTTAAGCCAAGTATGCCTTCTAAATACAGACCCAGTTACCGCAGCCCTGCAAGATACCTCTAGTGCATCAAAACCACACTGCAATGTATGTTTACCAACTTGTTCAGCAGAATGCATTAAATCCTGTAAATCCTTATTTTCAGCACAATCAGGAATCATCATCATTTTCTGTTTAAGCAATCCAATAATATGCTGATGATACTTTAACATATGAAAATGGCAATTAAAGGCCCTAATGGCCAAAGTTGCAAAAGTGTATACCTTCTTACCCCAACTATCCAGCACCCTGGACTCTCTATTAGAGGGGGTAGGATTTTTGGCAGGAGTAGCTTTAATGCCCTTGGGTCCCTGTGAAACGGTTTCAGGATCCGCAGTAGGATTTTTGAAAAGGAACTTGTAAGAGTCAGGAACCTTGTAATATCTATCAGGTTTTCTGGAAGCAGGAAGTAGAGAGTCAGTGGACATGCTAGATTCCGAAAAGGCATCATCAACAATGTCCAGTACAGAAGGTATAGCTAAAGGCCTGTGCTGGGGCAGGAGTAAGAAATCCCGAACCCTCTTTTTCGAATCAGAGAAATCCTGACTTTCCCAATGAAAATGCTCCCTGAGAGTATGCAAGGTTTTACCAAAAGAGAAATCCTCTGGGGGGAAAGTAGAGGGAATAGAGTCCTCGTTACCAACTTGTTCAGCAGAATGCATTAAATCCTGTAAATCCTTATTTTCAGCACAATCAGGAATCATCATCATTTTCTGTTTAAGCAATCCAATAATATGCTGATGATACTTTAACATATGAAAATGGCAATTAAAGGCCCTAATGGCCAAAGTTGCAGAAGTGTATACCTTCTTTCCCCTTCCTCTGGGGGGAAAGTAGAGGGGAATAGGCACTTTGTGAATACCCTGGGCACAGTAGATAAGCCGAAAGGCAGTGCAGAGAACTGATAGTGCATGTAGCCTGCTTTGAAGCGTAGGTATTCCCTATTCCCTCTACTTTCCCCCCAGAGGAAGGGGAAAGAAGGTATACACTTCTGCAACTTTGGCCATTAGGGCCTTTAATTGCCATTTTCATATGTTAAAGTATCATCAGCATATTATTGGTAGATAAGGGAAAATCTCGGTCATCAGAGAAAACAGAAATTTCTAAATCCTGGTCAGAAGTATCATAAGCAAACTCAGTCCTAGGTCTCTTAGAGGGATAAGGTTGGCTTCCCCTGATTAAAGTAATATGGTCTTCAGCCACTCTTATCTTTTGTTTTTTAGGCATAGAGGCCTGACCATGCGGTCTGGGCATCAGTTTTCTAGGCATGGTTCGAGTTTTAGGCCTTGAAGAAGAAGATGGCACCAGTTTAATATGCAAG